>NC_091624.1:85063338-85250838 GCF_027580195.1 Bos mutus
GCCTTTCTTTGGGATTGGAATGAAAACTAACCTTTTCCAGTCCTGTGGCCACTGTTGTTTTCCAAATTTGCTGGCATATTGAGTGCAGCACTTTCACAGCATCATGTTTCAGGATTTTAAATAGCTCAACTGGAATTCCATCACCTCCCCTAGCTTTGTTCGTAGTGATGCTCTCTAAGGCCCACTTGACTTCACATTCCAGGATGTCTGGCTCTAGGTGAGTGATCACACCATCATGATTATCTGAGTCATGAAGATCTTTTTTGCATAGTTCTTCTGTGTATTCTTGCTACCTCTTGTGAATATCTTCTTCTGTTAGGTCCCTACCATTTCTGTTCTTTATTGAGCCCATCTTCGCATGAAATGTTCCCTTGTATGTCTAATTTTTTTGAAGAGATCTCTAGTCTTTCCCATTCTATTGTTTTCTTCTATTTCTTTGCATTGATCACGAGGAAGGCTTTCTTATCTCTTCTTGCTGTTCTTTGGAACTCTGCATTCAAATGGGTATATCTTTCCTTTTCTCCTTTGCTTTTCACTTCTCTTCTTTTCACAGCTATTTGTAAGGCCTCCTCAGACAGGCATTTTACTTTTTTGCATTTATTTTTCTTAGGGATGGTCTTGATCCCTGTCTCCTATACAATGTCACGAACCTCCGTCCATAGTTCATCAGGCACTCTATCATATCTAGTCCATTAAATCTATTTCTCACATCCACTGTATATTCATAAGGGATTTGATTTAGGTCATACCTGAATGGTCTAGTGGTTTTTGCCACTTTCTTCAATTTAAGTCTGAACATTTAACTTAAAGGAATTCCATTATATATACTTGGTGAAGAGAAAGAAAGTGATTCCATGTACTGTTTCAGTCCATTGGAATGATTCAGAATTAAGCATGCAACTCTGCTCCAAGTGTTTCTCTTAATATGAATATCTCATCTTACTCTATGTGATTGTGATATTTCAACTTTTTTTCATATGGTCCCAGATTAGCAAGCAACATACATACACTTCCCTGGTGGCTCAGATGGTAAAAGCGTCTGCCTACAATGCAGGAGACCAGGGTTCGATCCTGGGCGGGAAGGTCCCCTGGAGAAGGAAATGGCAACCACTACAGTACTCTTGCCTGGAAAATCTCATGGACTGTGGAGCCTGGTAGGCTACAGTCCATGGGGTTGCACAGAGTCGGACATGGTTGAGTGACTTCACTTTCACAATACATACACTTAGCTGAAGAAAAAGTGATTAATTGTGGGAAGAAAATTTATGGTACCACAGTTTGAGAGCATCAGTTCTTTGGTGCTCAGCCTTCTTTATGGTCCAACTCTCACATCCATAGATGACTACTGGAAAAACCATAGCTTCGACTATACAGATGTTTGTTGGCAAAGTAATGTCTCTGCTTTTGGATATGCTGTTTAGGTTTGTCATAGCTTTTCTTCCAAGGGATAAGCGTCTTTTAATTTCTTGGCTACGGTCACCATCAGCAGTGATTTTGCAGCCCAAGAAAATATAGTCTGTCATTGTTTCCATTGTATTCCCATCTATTTGCCATGAAATTACGGGACTGAATGCCATGATCTTAGTTTTTTGAATGTTGAGTTTTAAGCCAGCTTTTTCACTCTTCTCTTTCACCCTCATCAGGAGGCTTTTCAGTTCCTTTTTTCTTTTTTCCATTAGGGTATCATTTCCATATCTGAGGTTGTTGATGTTTCTGCCTGCAGTCTTGATTCCAGCTTGTGATTCATCCAGCCTGGTATTTCACATGATGTACTCTGCATAGAAGTTAAATAAACAGGGTGATAGTATACAGCCTTGTCATACTCCTTTCTCAATTTTGAACCACTCAGTTTTTCCGTGTCTGGTTTTAAAAGTTGCTTCTTGACCTGCATACAGATTTCTCAGGAGAAAAGGTGGTCTGGTATTCCTGTCTCTTTAAGAATATTTCACAGTTTGTTGTGATCCACACAGTCAAAGGCTTTAACATAGTCAATGAAGTACAAGTAGATGTTTTTCTGGAATTCCCTTGCTTTCTGTACCATCCAGTGAATGTTGGCAACTTGATCTCTGGTTCCTATGCCTTTTTGAAACCCAGCTGGTATATCTGAAACTTGTCCATTCACATACTGCTGAACCTAGCTGGGAGTATTTTGGGCATAACCTTACTAGCATGTGGAATGAACACAATTGTATGGTATTTGAACATTCTTTGGCATTGCTCTCTTTTGAACTGGAGTGAAAACACCTTTTCCAGTCCTGTGGCCACTGTTTAGTTTCCCAAATTTGCTGACATATTGAATGCAGCACTTTTAACAGCATCATCTTTTAGGATTTTAAATACCTCAGTTGGATTTCTTGCATTCCTGTGTCTACATTGGAAGACCTAAGTCAATTTAAAATTTTCAATGACACTTACATTTCATTGGCAGAATTCAGTCACAGAGCCCATAGGTAAGAGAGGCCAGTCTTTTAGTTGACAGCAAAGAGCTAAAATGATTTCTATCACTAAGAGGAAGGGGAGAATGGATGATGGAGACAGAAATGTATACCATACAAGTAATCCCAAACAAATAAACAACCAGCAAATATAGTATTATAAAATGAAATGTGATTTTAAAAGCCATTAAACAGGCTAAGCAGTTATGAGAGACTTATGGGTTTTGGTGTCTGTAGGGAAGACTTTCTTGAAGAGGTAACATTTAAACAATGTCTTGAGTGAAGTAAAGTAATAATGTACATGAAAATCTGATAGATGTTATATGTACGAAGGACCTGGTACTGCAGAGCAAGAAGGTTCTTGTGAATAAGAGTGACAGGTGAGGTTGGAGAGGTATATATAGGGCCAGATGGTATGGGATCATGTGGCTTTGATAGAATCTGGATTGTTTTCCTAATGTAACAAATCTGTTTGAAGATTTTTAGCTGTCAGGAGCCCATGGGGCTATTGTAGAGAACTAGGCAAGAAGTGGAGTTGACTTACACTAGGATGATGGTGGTGAAGTATTTAGAATTGGGATATATTTTGTAGGTAAGTCTAATAGGATTTACTAATGGTTTGGATATGAAATGTGAAGAAACAGAGCAACCGAGATTTACTCCAGATCTTAAGTCTTTGAACACTGAGTAGGTGGTGGGGTCATTTTCTGAGAGGCAGAGAGAGCAGGTTTGTGAGAGAATAGGAAGCCAAGAACTTTATTTTGGATAGATTAAATTTGAGGTGCCTATTAACATTTCTCAATATCGAGGACCTTGAAAAATGATTTTAGCATTATGGTGGGGAGGGAAATCTGACTGGGGAGGTTACAGAGTGAATGGGGATGAGGAAGAAGAGACAGTGATTGTAGGCAACACTTTTAAGGAATTTTGCTGAAAAGGGCAGCTGAAAGGTGGATCAATAGCTAGAGGACAATCTAATTTTGGAAAAAATTTACCTTGATATTCAGCATTTCAATGTTTGCACCTTTAAGTGTGGGTTTCAGGTGTAAGAAATTTTTAAAATTAAGCTTTCCTATTCTACTTTTCAAGAATCTGTTTTATCGTTAAAGAACTAGGGGTCAAGTAATAATGTTTTTAAATTTTTTAATTTAAGGCAGTATCTTACCTTCTTTGCTATAGCTACAAAGCAATGCATTTAAAATGTTTTTTATTTCTTCAAGGCTGATAAAGAATTCGTATGGTCTTTGTGGAAACGCCTCCAGGTGACAAATCCAGATGTCACACAAGCAGTCAGTTTGGTTGTGGAAAGGTGAGGTACTAAGTTATTTTCCTATTGGTATTTAGTTTATCGAATTTGTTTCTTTTCATTATTAAAATTAACACTTAGCATTAATCTCCTGAAAGGATTCATTTGATTTCCAGAGGAAAGTTGAGCATGATTTTATAGTTATTTGACTTATTTCAAGGTGTGTCAATATGCTAAGTACAGCTAAGCCTTATCTTCTGCTCATATTCTGACATATTTGGGGAGTTTGCAGGTAAGAGATACAACTATGACCTACACACTGTGTATGTGCGTGTATGTGCAGGTGTGTTTTGAGCTTTTTCTGCTCCACTTTAAAAATTGGAGAAGTTCCTGTTGTTTGGCTTCAGAGACTGCCCCTGTAGATACATTCCTAGACATGATCTTTACTAGACATGGCTCAGTTTTTTTCCCCGTAAGATAATTGGAGTGTGTATTTGAGAGCCTGAGATGACCTTGCCAGAATAGAGTAAGTGTTCTGGAATAGGTTGAGAGATTTCACTCAGCACTCTGTATTACTCTGTAGGGGATGCCCAGTCATTTAACTATAGATTATTGGGCCTCTCCTTGGTCATTAGAAACAGTGGAGTGATGCTGGGTACTCTTTATCAAACATTTGGTATACAGTAGTCCCATGACACTTACATAGCAATTAAAACACTTGCTTTCCTATTAAATGGATTTCATTACATTTTGTAAATGAGAAGCTAAGCATATGGTTGCCTTTTCCTTTTTCTTTATTGGAGTTATGATTATATAATCTGAATATCATTTTATGATAACTTGAACTATATTCACCTTTAGAGTTTCTAGCCCTGGGATCATTCTAATATTGTCTGGAATTTGACTTTGAAAAATCTGTGATACATGCCTATGTCTAATTTTAGCATTCCTGATTATTGGGAACTTTTAAATAGTTTCTTCTCATGGTCCTGTATGTCTAATTCATCAGTTTTTTCCCTTTGGATGATCAGAATTAAGTCTTTTGTTGAAGTACCTTTGTTAGTTCCTCAATCTTTCTTGAAATTAAATGTGATTCCTCTCAGTTTCTCTGTTTTTTAGTAGAATAGACCTTTAGAAGATATATTCTTGGGATTTCTTTTGTCATTTCTGTAATTCTTTCATTATCCTTCTCTCCTTTTATTTGTATATATATTTTTACAACTTTCTAAAGCTGTTCTTAATTTACCCTTTATTCTTGGTTGAGACAGAAACAATAAAATAATTTAAGGCCATTTTATCATTCTTTAAGATTTTATTTTTCACATTTTATAATATATATAATATATGGTCACATAAAAGTGTATCAAGAATTTATAAATAAATATATATATATGTTTTGGGGTGAGTACTCAGAAGCCTTTTGCTCATAATGTAGGTAATGGGAAATTTTGGAAGTTTTTGCTTTACAGCCATGATCTTCAGAACTTTATATTTGGAGAATTTATTAAAATGCAGATGTTCAAGCTGGATTTAGCAAAGGCAGAGGAACCAGAGATCAAATTGCCAACATCTGCTGGATCATTAAAAAAGCAAGAGAATTCCAGGAAAACATATACTTCTACTTTATTTGGCTACTATGCCAAAGCCTTTGACTATATGGATCACAACAAACTGTGGAAAATTCTTTAAGAGATGGGAATACCAAACCACCTTACCTGCCTCCTGAGAAATCTGTATGCAGGTAGAAAAGCAACACTTAGAACTGACATGAAACAGCAGATTGGTTCCAAATCAGGAAAGGAGTATGTCAAGGCTATATATTGTCATCCTGCTTATTTAACTTATATACAAAGTACATCATGTGAAATGCTGGGCTGGATGTAGCACAAGCTGGAATCAAAATTGCTGGGAGAAATATCAATAACCTCAGATATGCAGATGACACCACCCTTATGGCAGAAAGCGAAGAAGAACTAAAGAGCCTTTTGATTAAAGTAAAAGAAGTGAGTGAAAAAGTTGGTTTAAAACTCAACATTCAGAAAACTAAGATCATGGCATCCAGTCCCATCACTTCATGGCAAATAGATGGGGAAACAATGGAAACAGTGACAGACTTTATTTTTTGGGGCTCCAAAATCACTGGAGACGGTGACTGCAGCCATGAAATTAAAAGACACTTGCTCCTTGGAAGAAAAGCTATGACAAACCTAGATAGCATATTAAAAAGCAGAGATATTCCTTTGCCAAAAAAGGTCTGTCTAGTCAAAGCTATGGTTTTTCCAGTCGTCGTGTATAGATGTGAGAGTTGGACTGGAAAGAAAGCTGAGCACCAAAGAATTGATGCTTTTGAACTGTGGAGTTGGAGAAGACTCTTGAGTGTCCCTTGGACTGCAGGAGATCCAACCAGTCCATCCTAAAGGAGTTCAGTTCTGAATATTTATTGGAAGTACTGATGCTGGAGCTGAAGCTCCAATACTTTGGCCACCTGATGCAAAGAACTGACTCATTTGAAAAGACCCTGATACTGGGAAAGATTGAAAGCGGGAGGAAAAGGGGATGACAGAGGATTAGATGGTTGGCTGGCATCAGTGACTCCATCGACATGAGTTTGAGTAAGCTCTAGGAGTTGATGATGGACAAGGAAGCCTGGCATGCCACAGTCCATGGGGTCGCAAAGAGCTGGACATGACTGAGTGACTGAATTGAACTGATTAAAATGGAAGAGGAGACCCAGGAGTCTTTAAGCTTTCCAGGTAATTCTGATGTCCATAGATCATATGATTAGATACCTTGGAATTCAAATTGACCTTTAAAATTGGCAACCTGTAATTTGCATTTCTAATTTTATAATTATGTAAATATTTCTTTCCTTGAGAACCATGTAACATGTTTGGACTTGATATAGGAAATAATATGATTAAAGAAAGAATATTCTAAGTATTAATGTCAAATAGAATTTCTTTTTTATAGTTCATTAATTAGCCAAATTTTGCTACATTCAAGTCATTTTATATTTGTGCCTTGGTCTTCCTAGACAACATTTTTTTCCTTGGTATTTCTAATTGCTTTTCTTTTCTAGTGTTTCTTACCATAAAGAATGTCAGTGTTCAAACATTTAAATGGTGGGCTGAAGACATTCTTCCTTGGGCCCTTGGTTTATGGTATGAATTTTGGCCAGGTGGTTTTTAAACCTACTCATAGCTGTGATCTAGGATTTCTTTTTATTGCACTCCTGAACTAGTTCCAGAGTTTCTAGAATCCCACATCTTTTTTCTTTTGTTGAATTATATTTTTGAAGTTTTTTTTCTCAGGAGGGATGCATAAGTGGTTCATTTTCTGACTCCTTATATGCCCAAAATGTCATTCTTTTGTACTTGTGTTTGATTAATACTTTAGCTGAACATAAATTTTAAGTCCATCTAATTTCCCTCAGATTTTTTTAAAGTATAGCAGTGGTGTTATCAAGTGTATTTGTGATCCCAGTGCAAGTGAGATTGTTATTTCTTTCTAGGTAGCTTGCTTGAAGTTTTTAGGATTCTTCTGTCTATTTTCAGAGAAGGCAATGGCATCCCACTCCAGTACTCTTGCCTGGAAAATCCCATGGACGGAGGAGCCTGGAAGGCCGCAGTCCCTGGGGTCGCTGAGGGTTGGGCACGACTGAGTGACTTCACTTTCACTTTTCACTTTCCTGCATTGGAGAAGGAAATGGCAACCCACTCCAGTGTTCTTGCCTGGAGAATCCCAGGACGGGGAGCCTGGTGGGTTGCCGTCTATGGGGTCGCACAGAGTCAGACACGACTGAAGTGACTTAGCAGCTTAGCAGCTATATATTTTAAAATTTCAGCATTGTTTATTAATTTGAACCTTTTAAAAATTCAGAATCTCAGCCTTTGTGGGGTTCTTTCAACATCAAGACTTAAGATTTTATTTTAATTGAAGAAAAATATGATTCTTATATTTTCCTCCTTGTCTGTTCTTTACACTCTTAGAGGTTGGACCTTCTGGACTTGGCCTTCTTTTCTATCTTATTTTCTGTCTTTTAATTTTATCTCCTGAGTGGTTTTATTATGTTTTATTGCATCAATATATAGATGTTTTTTAATTTTAGAAGTCAAATTTTTATTTCTAACGTTTTTCTTATTTGGTTTTTACTTTTTCATAAGTCTTCTTTAAAAGAATGACTTTTTAATCTTTTTGATTATAATTTTTAAGTTCTTTTCTGTTTCTGACATTATCTTTGTTTCCTGTTGGTTAACTTTTATCCCTACTTTTTTACTTTAATGCTGATGGTTTCCTTCAAGTGTATGATGGTTCTTTACTGTCATATTTTTTGTGTGAAAGTGTAAATTGCATAATGTAGAAATGTTGCTTTTAATGAAATTTGCATTTTTCTATATTTGTTTACCAAAATGTTTCTCCTCTGAATGAGAGGATTGACTGTGGATATTGTGTAAGAGAAGGGAGCGGACTATCAACAAGCTTTCCTGAGGGATGTATGGCAAATGGGCTTCACTATACAGAATGAAAAGTAGACTCTTAAATCTTTCCCTTTTCTGATTGTATTGTTTGTCCCAGAAACCATAGTGGGGACCTTTTTCAGGAACATGGTTCTTTTGGGTAGTCTTGGGCCATTTATTGTAGGCAAATATTGCAGGTAGCTCTTTTGAACATGGATGAATAGGAAGCCCAGATTTTTGATTAATGGTTCTTTAGTCATCTTGATCCTGTACTTAGTAATTGGGTAATTAGAGCCTCTCTGGGCCTCTTCCAGAAAAACTAGCTTCCTCTTCCATTATAGACAGTGTGTAGATTTTGATTTTTCTCTTCTGGATTTGTCTCTGTGTGTCCATCCTTCTGTTGGTCAGATATTTGTCCATTTTGGAACCCTCTACTTATTTCCAGGCTAGGAGACTCAAGGCAGTGTGATTTAGGCATGTCAGTGCCATGTTGGTTCATTTTTTTCAAGAGGACTATAATTACCATTTTCTTCAAGAGAAGATAATATTTTTAGAATTATAATATCTTTTATTTTGATATGTCATCTTATTTAACCAGTATCTTACTGTACATTACAGTTACTTTATTTTTTAAAAAAATTTATGATGATCTTTCATGATGAATGGCCTTGTGGATAGTTTTATCTACAAGGATAAATGGTCTTAACCAGTGGTGCTACTGACACGGTATATGAAGGCGGAAATGCTAAATATCCTGAATTAAATAGGATGCTCTTGCTCAATTAAATAACCCTTGGAGATATTGGGTGTTCATTCCAGACCACTGTTGTAAAGTGAATAGTAAATAAAGTGAGTCACACCAATTATTTGTTTTCAAGTGTATATAAAAGTTATGTTTATACTATACTGTAGACTATTAAGTGCACAACAGCATTATGTCTAAAAACAATGTACATAATTTAAATATATTGCTAAAAAAATGCTCTCATCTGGGCCTTCAGTGAGTTATACACTTTTTGCAATAGTGACATCAAAGATCACTCACTGATCACAGATCATCATAACAAATATAATAATAATGAAAAAGTCTGACATATTGTGAGAATTACAAAAATGTGACAGAGAGACATTCAGTTAATGTTGGTGCTGGTAGATTTGTTTGATGAAGGGTTTCCACAAACCTTCAATTTGTAAAATGTAGTATCTGTGAAGCACAATAAGCAAAGTTCAATAAAATGAGTTATGCCTGTACTGCTTCAAATGCCCTTGGTCCCCTTTTGGAAAAATGCTTGTCTTACCAGTAATTTTTTTTTTTTTTTTTTTAACCTTTTTGGTACTGTATTATATGCCTTAGAAATCTTTTTGGTGGGGTGTCTATATACATATTTTTGGGTTGCACATGTTTTACTTTTTATTATGGAAAATTTTAATTTGATGTAAAGGCAGAGAAAATACATTAATGAACTCCCATGTTTATTCATCACCCAGCTTGAACAGTTGTCAGCACACGACCAATCTTGTTTCATCTGTAAACTTATTCTTCCTTTCTTTTGCTCTGCTGCCTCTACCACTGATGGATTATTTTGAAGGAAATTCCAGACATCATGTTATGTTACCCACGATTACATTGGTGTTTACAGTCAGTTCTTTTTATTCACAGGAGAGCTCATGACTGATGGTACTATAACTCATGCCTGAACATGGTTTGTCTAACACAGTCTTTTCTCCATAAGCAAGTCATAGCCTTCTTGCACTTAAGAACACTAGACAGCACTTCATCACTGTGCTTGGTGGTCATTTGAAACCGCAAAATCATCAACAAAGGGCAAAGATGTGAAAAATGTGGTACTAAGTAGACCATGTGAAGAATACTTGTTTACAGTATGAGAGCTGAAACCAGAAGACAGAGTGTTCCCTTGTTTGACTTCAGCTGGGAACATGTGGCTCAGGTGACTTACATTTTTCACCACTTTGTACATGTCTGCAAATGACTGAAAAAGTGCCTGGGTATTGATTTTATGCTTACAAGTAAGTTTTAGTAAGTAGGAAAGTTCACAAGTTCTGGATATGTGAATAAGTATTGACTCTATCTCTAAAAGATAAGCCTTTTAAAAAATATAACCATGAAATCTTTTTCATACTTAGAATTCTATAATTATTCCCTAATATAATCAAATATCCATTTTCAGATTTCTCCAGCTTTCTCATAACTTTCTTTTGAAAGGTGGTTTGTTCCTATGAGGATTCAAACATAGTCTACCCACTGAACATATGGGTTCCTTCTCCTTCTCTCTCCTTTTCTTTGCAGTTTATATTTGGAATAAGTTGGGTTGTTGATCCTGTAGAGTTTTCCACATTCTGGATTTTTCTGATTGTAATTTTTTTTTACTCTATAATTATCATACATTAGTAATGAGACCTAGAGGTAATTTATTCAGTTTCAGGTTTGATGTTTTGGCAAAGAAATCTTCTTTGGTGTAATATGATTCTTAGTACATCACATCAGGAGACACATAGTATATTGTCCAAATCTCTTTTTTTTTTTGCATTGTTGTGGTTGATCGCTGGGTTGTATTTCTTTAATCTAGAACAGCCTATCTTCTTCTCTTAATGGGTCAGTTTGGGTGATATTTAACAATGTTAAATCTTAACAATCTTAAATCTTCTATATTATGAACATGAAATATGTTTCCAGTTATTTATATCTTCTAAAATTTCTTGAAATAATGTTTTATAGTTTTAGAGTATGTTTGAAACTTTTTTGATAACTTTATTCCTTAATATTTTATTCTTTCTGATTTTATTATAAGTGAAATTCTTTTCTTAAGTTTATTTTCAGATTGTTTAGAATGGCACCCCACTCCAGTACTTTTGCCTGGAAAATCCCATGGACGGAGGAGCCTGGTGGGCTGCAGTCCATGGGGTCGCTAAGAGTCGGATAGGACTGAATGACTTCACTTTCACTTTTCTGCACTGGAGAAGGAAATGGCAACTCACTCCAGTGTTCTTGCCTGGAGAGTCCCAGGGACAGAGGAGCCTGGTGGGCTGCCATCTATGGGGTTGCACAGAGTTGGACACGACTGAAATGACTTAGCAGCAGTAGCAGCAGCAGTATAGATTACAATCGATGTTTTTTATATTGATTGCATATCCTGCAAGTGTGCTGAGCTCATTTTTCAGTTCTAATTTTTTGGGTAGATTCCTTAGGATTTTCTACTTACAAGATCATGTAATCTGCAAATAGAAATAGTTTTGTTTCTTTTATTCCAAACTTGGTGCCTTTTGTGTCTTTCTCTTGGCTACTTACCCTGGTTAGAACCTTAATACATTGTTGAGTTGAAGTGGCCAGAGCAGACAACTTTGTTTTACTCCTGATCATAGGGAGAAAACACCCAGTCCTTCACCACTAACTATAAAATTATCTGTCAGTTTTTCATAGATGTCCTTTAGCAAGTTTAGGAAGTTCCCTTCTAGTCCTAGTTTGTTAAGTGTTTTTATTATGAAAGGTAGTTGAATTTTTTCAAATATATCTTCTGTATCTATTGATATGATCATGTGATTTTTGTTTCATATTTTAGTGATATGATTTATTATGATAATTGATTTTCAGATATGAAACAACCCTTAAAACAACCCTGGAATAAATTCCACCTAGTCATGGTATATAATTCTTTTAATATGTTGTTGAATTTTGTTTGCTAGTATTTGTTTAGAACTTTTGCATCTATATTGATGAGAGATTCTTAGTCTGTAGTTTTCTTATGATGTTTCTGTGTGTTATTTTGTATCAGCGTAATACTGACTGTATGAAATGGGTTGGGAAATACTCTCTTCTATTTTTTTGAATTTTTTTCTTTTAATAATCGGTATTAATTCTTCTTTCAATGTTTGGCAGAATTCAGGGGTGAACCCATCCAGGCCTGGACTTTTGTTTGTGGGTAATTTTTTAAAAAATTACAATTAGAATTTCTTTACTTATTACAGGTCAACTCAGTATTTTATTTTACTTTTGGTATTTGTGTTTTCTAGGAATTCACCTATTCCTTTTATGTATCTAATTTGCTGGCATACAATTTTTCACAGTATTCCTTTATAATGCTTTTTATTTTTGTTAGGTTAGTGGTAATATACCCTTTTTTCTTTCCAATTCTGGTAGTTTGAGGCTTCTTTCTTTTTAATATTGTCAGTATAGCTAAAGGTTTGTCAGTTTTGTTGATCTTTTCAAGGAACCAGCTTTTGGTTTCCATCCATTTTCTGTTGTTCTGTTGCTAAGTTGTGCGCAACTCTTTGCAACCCCATGGACTGTAGCACACCAGGCTTTCCTGTCATTCAGTATTACCCAGAGTTTGCTCAGACTCATGTCCATTGAGTTGGTGATGCTATTTAGCTATCTCATCCTCTGTTGCCTGCTTCTCTTCCTGTCCTCAATCTTTCCCAACATCAGGGTCTTTCCCAGTGAGTCAGCCCTTTACATCAGGTGGCAAAAGTATTAGTGCTTCTGTATTGTTTTTCTATTCTCTATTTCATGAATTTCTTCTCAAGTCTTTATTTCTTCTTTGTAATTGCTTTAGGCTAAATTTGCTCTTATTTTTCCAGTGTCTTATGGTAGAACATTAGGTTACTGTTTTCAGATCTTTCTTCTAGCTAAATATAGGTATTTATAGGTATACATTTTTCTCTAAGCACTATTTTAGCTGCATCCTATACATTTTGATATTTTATGCCTTATTTTTGCTCATCTTAAAGTATTTTTTGATTTATCTTTTGATTTCCTCTTGACTTTTTTTTTTAATGCTATTTTGTTTAATTTCCACACATTTGTGAATATTTTCATTTGATTTCTAATTTTATTTCATTGTGGTCAGAGAACATACTTTGCATTATTTTTATCTTTTTACATTTATTGAGTTTTTAAAAAAATAGTCTAACATGATTTATCCTGAGAATGTTCCTTATACACTTGAAAATTATATAAATTTAACTGTCATTTTTTAGAGGGGTATCTGATGATGTTTGCAAGGTCTAGGTTGTAGTGTTGCTGAGGTCTTCTGTTTTCTTGTTGATCTTCTGTCTACTTGTCTGTCTGTTATTGAATGTGGGTGTATTGATATTATCCAGAGAAACAGAGCAATGGCACCCCACTCCAGTACTCTTGCCTGGAAAATCCCACGGACGGAGGAGTCTGGTGGGCTACAGTCCATGGGGTCGCTGAGGGTCGGACACGACTGAGCGACTTCACTTTCACTTTTCACTTTCATGCATTGGAGACGGAAATGGCAATCCACTCCAGTGTTTTTGCCTGGAGAATCCTAGGGACGAGGGAGCCTGGTGGGCTGCTGTCTACGGGGTCACACAGAGTCGGACACGACTGAAGTGACTTAGCTTAGAGAAACAGAACCAAAAGGACATGTGTGAGTATAATTATAGAAAAAGACTTATTATAAAGAACTGGCTTACATGATTTTGGAGACTGGCATGTCTACATCTGTAGTATGATCAGTTTGAGACCAGGAAAATTGATGGTGTAGATAAAGGCAGTCTCTGGAGATTTTTATTTCAGGAATGCTGGTCTTTTTATTCTGTTTAGGCCTTCAACTGATTGGATAAAGCCTACTTACATTATGAAGGGTATTATGCTTATTTAGAGTTCACCAATTTAAATGTTAATCTCATCCAAAAATGCCCTCCAAGTTGACCATCACGGTGGCTATTGAAGTCTCCAACTATTATAATTGAATTGTCCATTTCTTATTTCATATCTGTCATTTTTCCTTCATGCATTTTAATCCACTATTAGGTACATATGTGTTTATAAATGTTTTGTCTTCCTGATGGATTGACTCTGTCAGGAACTTGTTATAAAATGTGCCTCTTTCTTAGTGACTTTTTTGCTTAAAGTTTATTTTGTCTGACATTAGTGTAGTTACTCCATCTTTCTTGTGGTTGGTATTTACCTATGTTTTTTCTCATTCTTTACTTTCAATGTATTTACGTCTCTGAATCTTTCTTTTGCATTAAGTGAATATTTTCTAATATAGCACTTTAATTTCTTTATTTTTTCACTATATTTTTTTTGAGATTTTTTAAAAAGTCATTGCTCTAAGATTTACCGTATGTATCTTAACAAATCAGGTCCAGGTTTAGCCAAGCTTAATTCCAGTGATATATAGAAATATTACTGAAATACAGCCATATTCTCTTTAATCCCTTTTTGTGGTATTGTTATACATATTATCTATTAATATTACAAACACAACAATACATTATTATAATTATTGCTTTATTATTTGTAGTCGTTTCCTTAGCCCAATAAAAGTTTGCTAATACCTACCTCATTTATGCTGATACTGGCAAATTATATTACACATGATACATTTTTATATGTTTTGAGCCTGTGAATACATTATATACCTATTACTTTAAGCAAATTGCTTTACAAATTAGTTAAGAGAAGAAAGTAGAAAGAAATGTACTTTAAAATGGTCTTTTATTATAATTATATAATTACCAGTAAATGTTTGTTTTCACATGTGGATTCAAGTTACGGTCATCCCTCAACATCCACTGAAGACTGGATCCTGGAACCCCACAGATACCTAAATTCTAGGATCCTCAAGTCCTTTGCATAAAATGGTATATGTTTGCATATAAACTATGCATATCCTCTTAAAGTGTAAATCGTCAGCATCTCTAGATTACTTATAATACCTAGTGCAATGTAAATGCTATGTAAATAGCTTCATATATAATGTAAATAAAATGTAAATAGTTGCCAGCACATGGCACATTTGAATTTTGCTTTTTAGAACTTCCTGAAAAAAATTTTTTTTCAACAATCTTTGAGTCGCAATTGATTGATTCCGTGGATGTGGTAGCCATGGGTATGGATGGCTGTACTGCCTTGAATCACTTGGTTCTTTTATAATTTCTTTCTCTTTCTGATTTCCTCTATTTGATGTGATATTGTTATGATATCTTTCTTTACTTTTAAAACCATGGTTTATTTAGTTTTATGAACATGTTTATAATGGCTACTGAAGCCTTTTTCTTTTTCCAAATATGGTCGCTTTCCCAGATAGTTTCTTATCTGCTCTTCTTCCTAGTGTATGGGTGATGTTTTCTGTTTTTTTTGCACAAGAATTTTTTGATGGAAAGTGAATATTTGAGATATTATATTGTAGCAAATTTGGTTACTGTTCTCCTGCACCCTTTTCCTCCAAACCTGTTTATTTAATTGGTGACCAATTGGATTATGTTAGTAAAGTCTGTTTCCCCTCCCACAGTGTTAAGTCTCTGATGTTGCTTTTAAGGATATGTGCAGCTTTGGAGAAGGAAATGGCAACCCACTCCAGTATTCCTGCCTGGAGAATCCCATGGACAGACGAGTCTGGCAGGCTACAGTCCACGGAGTCACAAGAGTCAGACACGACTTAGCGATTAAACCACCGCCAGCTTTGGGTATGCTTACAGTCATCCTAGCATGACTGTGATTTTGGTTTTCCTCTTTTTTTCGACCACAACCAGTCTTCACCAATTGGTGGCTTCAGTAATTGGTAGCTGATTGCTCAGTTGTTTTCAACAATGCCCTAGAGCATAAAATGCTTCACAAACCAATGTAATCAAATTGTGACTCCTTTGATATTTCTGAGTCAGTGTTTGATATTATTATTTTCAACCCTTGAAGGACTTCTTTCATCCTTATTCCTCTCCTGCAAATAAGCAGGCCTACAACTTAGCCTGTGTCTTAACTCTCCTTCCAGTTGTTTTTACCATAACCTACATTCTTCTTTGAGAGTGCCTCTAGACTTGAACTTCTTCACACTGTGTTGCAGATGAAGTCATTTCCCTTTGGGAAGAGATTAGGATTGCATACTTTGTATCCTGCCTCTCCACCCCATATTTCCAACCAGGCAAAATCTGAGCCAGGCCTCTGGAGGTGGGACAGTATCATGCTTCTCTGAGTGATACCTCCTTTCTATGTGCTGATTTCAGTAATCTTAGGTTCTCTTGACTTGCCTCTCCTGGTGTAGAACCACTATGTCATAAGCTAGAGCAAGGGTGTTTGGGTCTCCAGTATTCTCGACACTGTACACCTGAGATGGAATCTTTATTCCACAGACAGATGCTGAACAGAGAATGGGGTCTTCACCACTCAACTGCACTTGCCTGGGATTTGTCTGTAGCCAGAGTTACCTATGTGTTAGGGAGGGGAGGATGAGAAATGGTGATATCTTGCTCCTCCTGGGAAGAAAAGTTCTCTGACTGGGAACTTGGAGAAAATAGAGTCTTGTTTTCTTAGCTGTATCAATCTGAGTAGACTCTTCACCTTCCTGAGCACGGAGGGTAGAGGGGAGGAAATGGTCTTAGTTCAGATACCATGTGTGTGCTTAGTCTCTCAGTCGTGTCCAACTCTTTGTGACCCCAAGGACTATAGCCCACAAGGCACCTCTGTCCATGGGGATTCTCCAGGCAAGAATACTGGAGTGGGTTGCCATGCCCTCCTCCAGGGGAACTTCCCAACCCAAGGATTGACCCCAGGTCTCCTGCATTGTGGGATGATTCTGTACCATCTGAGCCACCAGGGAAGCCCTCAGTTACCATAAGATGTTTTAAATAAATTTTTTTTTTTCTCCCAGTAGCTTTCACCAGTATCACTAGGTAGTGGGTTGGCAGAGCTCCTCAAACTGTCACGTGAGAAGTTGATCTCCCAGTGTTTGCTCTTTTGGGCTGCTAAATTTTGGGGTAATTTGTTATCTAGCAATAGACGGCTTACATACCAGACAGAAGGCTTAAGCGTGCTGTGCTTCGTCACTCAGTTGTGTCTAACTCTTTGGGACCCCATGGACTGTAGCCCACCAGGCACCTCTCTGTCCATGGGGATTCTCCAGGCAAGAGTACTGGAGTGGGTTGCTGATAGGGCCCACGTGAGGGTCTCGTTGTTAAGGTGGCTCATTATGTTGACCTCGCAAACAGAATAAAATCAGTGATCCTTGAGACTGACCAAATTGCCCAAATGACATTCTGTTTTTCACTGGTGCCTATCTTCTCAAAGCTATGAGACCACCAGATTCCAGACCTCTGGCTATGTGACCATTTCATTGAAAGACCTTTCCATTTCATAAGAAGGACCTCAGAGAAAGGGAGGATGCTGGTTCTCCTTAAGGGCCAGTCACCCTCTCTTTCCCTCTAATAAATTTCCTTTTCTTGCCTGACTCGTGGCTCACTCTCTTTTTCTCTGCACTTGCCTTATAGTTGCCATGACCTCCTTCAGGGATCTTCCTAACCCAGAATCAAACTGAAGCTTTCTGCATTGCAGGTGGATTCTTTACCATCTGAGCCACCACAGTTGTATATGATAAATACTGCCTATTGTTTCACCAGATTATACTTCTACTAGCAATGTAAAAATGTACTGATGTTTTTCCACATCTTGACCGTCACATTGTTTTTAATTTTTGTATCTTTGCTAATCTGAAAGGTAAAAATAATATACTGAAATAATTTTTACTTGCAATTTTTGTTACCATGTGTGAGAGAAGACTAAGACATTGTATATCCTTTTCTGTGGACTTCTTATTTTATATATCTTTCTATATCCCTTGCTTATGGCATTTCCATTTAATGTCCTGTGGTACCCTTCAAATTCAGTGTATTGTGTACAGAACTTATTGGCTTCTCCTCTGAGTTTTTTAACTACCTAACTTTTTCTACTACAAACATGCCATTTTCTTCCTTTTCTAAATTTCACATTTAAAGAGTAATCTTTGATATTTTTGGTCTCTTTGAACAGAAAATCAATTCGCAAGTTCAGTCGCTTTTGTTTTGCGTGTCACTCAAATCCAGTAATTCCTCTGTGTCCTTAACATCCAGACCCTCCATCTAGGCCCTTAATATCTCAGCTGTGCACATTTTATTGATTTCTTTCTCAAACATCAGTTCTGTTTTTACATCTTCACTTTGAGACAAAGCAAGAGATAAGGCACCAAAAATTTTATTAAAAAATTTATTTTAAAGGTGACCAATGAAAATTCTAAGACCTTTTAAATGGATATGTTAGGTAGTTAGAATAGGAAAAAGGAGTCCGAAATGGTGATGGCTAGAAGACAAAGATGGGAGAAGCCTGCAAAAATAGAACAAAGGAAAATCTGAGGACAGGAGTGAGACCCTCAGGTGAAACAAACAGCTCTCCTGGCTAGCCCAGTTTACATAGGACAGGCTCAGGGGGAGGAGACCAAACATATAAAAAGAGGAGCCAAAATTGAGCCTCTCTTTTCTTTTGGGACGGCGTGCCCTCACGACTCTAGGATGTATTTTCTTTTGCTTGCCAAATAAAACTGAGCTTTAACTAAGCTGTAACACTGGTCTGTCGTTTCAAATTTTTGCTGCGGTGAGACAGAACTGAGGAAATTATATACTCCCCAACAGAGAACTAGAGGAAACATTACCTTTTGGTGCGGATGCCAAGGTGATCCCAAATGTTGCCAGAAATAGGACTTTAAGATCCAGAAGTGCATGGCCATAATTAAAACAGCTGTCTCCACTGCATTTACTCATTCAACAAATATCAGTTGAATGTTATGTGAGTGTCAGATGCTGAGCTAAAAGTTAGGGGGAGAGTTCTGTGTTTGACCATTAAGGAGTTCTGTCTAGTCAAAAAGTTATTTGTAGAAAGAGAAAATTTGTAATAGAGTTTGCTAAGTACTGTGGTTAAGTATATTCATATTTATGTCATTATTTCTTCCCTTGATCTGAAAAAGATGTACAAAGAATTATTACTAATTCTATTTAATTAGAATTTTAGCTGCTGATGTTTAGTCACTAAGTTATGTCCTATTCTTTGTGACCCCATTGACTGTAACCTGCCAAGCTCCTCTGTCATGGGAGAACCAAAGGACATGTGTGAGTATAATTATAGAAAAAGACTTATTATAAAGAACTGGCTTACATGATTTTGGAGACTGGCATGTCTACATCTGTAGTATGATCAGTTTGAGACCAGGAAAATTGATGGTGTAGATAAAGGCAGTCTCTGGAGATTTTATTTCAGGAATGCTGGTCTTTTTATTCTGTTTAGGCCTTCAACTGATTGGATAAAGCCTACTTACATTATGAAGGGTATTATGCTTATTTAGAGTTCACCAATTTAAATGTTAATCTCATCCAAAAAATGCCTCCAAGTTGACCATCACGGTGGCTATTTGAAGTCTCCAACTATTATAATTGAATTGTCCATTTCTTATTTCAATCTGTCATTTTTTCCTTCATGCATTTTAATCCACTATTAGGTACATATGTGTTTATAAATGTTTTGTCTTCCTGATGGAGTGACTCTGTCAGGAACTTGTTATAAAATGTGCCTCTTTCTTAGTGACTTTTTGCTTAAAGTTTATTTTGTCTGACATTAGTGTAGTTACTCCATCTTTCTTGTGGTTGGTATTTACCTATGTTTTTTTCTCATTCTTTACTTTCAATGTATTTACGTCTCTGAATCTTTCTTTTGCATTAAGTGAATATTTTCTAATATAGCACTTTAATTTCTTTATTTTTCACTATATTTTTTGAGATTTTTTAAAAGTCATTGCTCTAAGATTTACCGTATGTATCTTAACAAATCAGGTCCAGGTTTAGCCAAGCTTAATTCCAGTGATATATAGAAATATTACTGAAATACAGCCATATTCTCTTTAATCCCTTTTTGTGGTATTGTTATACATATTATCTATTAATATTACAAACACAACAATACATTATTATAATTATTGCTTTATTATTTGTAGTCGTTTCCTTAGCCCAATAAAAGTTTGCTAATACCTACCTCATTTATGCTGATACTGGCAATTATATTACACATGATACATTTTTATATGTTTTGAGCCTGTGAATACATTATATACCTATTACTTTAAGCAATTGCTTTACAAATTAGTTAAGAGAAGAAAGTAGAAAGAAATGTACTTTAAAATGGTCTTTTATTATAATTATATAATTACCAGTAAATGTTTGTTTTCACATGTGGATTCAAGTTACGGTCATCCCTCAACATCCACTGAAGACTGGATCCTGGAACCCCACAGATACCTAAATTCTAGGATCCTCAAGTCCTTTGCATAAAATGGTATATGTTTGCATATAAACTATGCATATCCTCTTAAAGTGTAAATCGTCAGCATCTCTAGATTACTTATAATACCTAGTGCAATGTAAATGCTATGTAAATAGCTTCATATATAATGTAAATAAAATGTAAATAGTTGCCAGCACATGGCACATTTGAATTTTGCTTTTTAGAACTTCCTGAAAAAAAATTTTTTTCAACAATCTTTGAGTCGCAATTGATTGATTCCGTGGATGTGGTAGCCATGGGTATGGATGGCTGTACTGCCTTGAATCACTTGGTTCTTTTATAATTTCTTTCTCTTTCTGATTTCCTCTATTTGATGTGATATTGTTATGATATCTTTCTTTACTTTTAAAACCATGGTTTATTTAGTTTTATGAACATGTTTATAATGGCTACTGTGAAGCCTTTTTTCTTTTTTCCAAATATGGTCGCTTTCCCAGATAGTTTCTTATCTGCTCTTCTTCCTAGTGTATGGGTGATGTTTTCCTGTTTTTTTGCACAAGAATTTTTTGATGGAAAGTGAATATTTGAGATATTATATTGTAGCAAATTTGGTTACTGTTCTCCTGCACCCTTTTCCTCCAAACCTGTTTATTTAATTGGTGACCAATTGGATTATGTTAGTAAAGTCTGTTTCCCCTCCCACAGTGTTAAGTCTCTGATGTTGCTTTTAAGGATATGTGCAGCTTTGGAGAAGGAAATGGCAACCCACTCCAGTATTCCTGCCTGGAGAATCCCATGGACAGACGAGTCTGGCAGGCTACAGTCCACGGAGTCACAAGAGTCAGACACGACTTAGCGATTAAACCACCGCCAGCTTTGGGTATGCTTACAGTCATCCTAGCATGACTGTGATTTTGGTTTTCCTCTTTTTTTCGACCACAACCAGTCTTCACCAATTGGTGGCTTCAGTAATTGGTAGCTGATTGCTCAGTTGTTTTCAACAATGCCCTAGAGCATAAAATGCTTCACAAACCAATGTAATCAAATTGTGACTCCTTTGATATTTCTGAGTCAGTGTTTGATATTATTATTTTCAACCCTTGAAGGACTTCTTTCATCCTTATTCCTCTCCTGCAAATAAGCAGGCCTACAACTTAGCCTGTGTCTTAACTCTCCTTCCAGTTGTTTTTACCATAACCTACATTCTTCTTGAGAGTGCCTCTAGACTTGAACTTCTTCACACTGTGTTGCAGATGAAGTCATTTCCCTTTGGGAAGAGATTAGGATTGCATACTTTGTATCCTGCCTCTCCACCCCATATTTCCAACCAGGCAAAATCTGAGCCAGGCCTCTGGAGGTGGGACAGTATCATGCTTCTCTGAGTGATACCTCCTTTCTATGTGCTGATTTCAGTAATCTTAGGTTCTCTTGACTTGCCTCTCCTGGTGTAGAACCACTATGTCATAAGCTAGAGCAAGGGTGTTTGGGTCTCCAGTATTCTCGACACTGTACACCTGAGATGGAATCTTTATTCCACAGACAGATGCTGAACAGAGAATGGGGTCTTCACCACTCAACTGCACTTGCCTGGGATTTGTCTGTAGCCAGAGTTACCTATGTGTTAGGGAGGGGAGGATGAGAAATGGTGATATCTTGCTCCTCCTGGGAAGAAAAGTTCTCTGACTGGGAACTTGGAGAAAATAGAGTCTTGTTTTCTTAGCTGTATCAATCTGGAGTAGACTCTTCACCTTCCTGAGCACGGAGGGTAGAGGGGAGGAAATGGTCTTAGTTCAGATACCATGTGTGTGCTTAGTCTCTCAGTCGTGTCCAACTCTTTGTGACCCCAAGGACTATAGCCCACAAGGCACCTCTGTCCATGGGGATTCTCCAGGCAAGAATACTGGAGTGGGTTGCCATGCCCTCCTCCAGGGGAACTTCCCAACCCAAGGATTGACCCCAGGTCTCCTGCATTGTGGGATGATTCTGTACCATCTGAGCCACCAGGGAAGCCCTCAGTTACCATAAGATGTTTTAAATAAATTTTTTTTTTTCTCCCAGTAGCTTTCACCAGTATCACTAGGTAGTGGGTTGGCAGAGCTCCTCAAACTGTCACGTGAGAAGTTGATCTCCCAGTGTTTGCTCTTTTGGGCTGCTAAATTTTGGGGTAATTTGTTATCTAGCAATAGACGGCTTACATACCAGACAGAAGGCTTAAGCGTGCTGTGCTTCGTCACTCAGTTGTGTCTAACTCTTTGGGACCCCATGGACTGTAGCCCACCAGGCACCTCTCTGTCCATGGGGATTCTCCAGGCAAGAGTACTGGAGTGGGTTGCTGATAGGGCCCACGTAGGGTCTCGTTGTTAAGGTGGCTCATTATGTTGACCTCGCAAACAGAATAAAATCAGTGATCCTTGAGACTGACCAAATTGCCCAAATGACATTCTGTTTTTTCACTGGTGCCTATCTTCTCAAAGCTATGAGACCACCAGATTCCAGACCTCTGGCTATGTGACCATTTCATTGAAAGACCTTTCCATTTCATAAGAAGGACCCTGTGAGAAAGGGAGGATGCTGGTTCTCCTTAAGGGCCAGTCACCCTCTCTTTCCCTCTAATAAATTTCCCTTTTCTTGCCTGACTGCGTGGCTCACTCTCTTTTTCTCTGCACTTGCCTTATAGTTGCCATGACCTCCTTCAGGGGATCTTCCTAACCCAGGAATCAAACTGAAGCTTTCTGCATTGCAGGTGGATTCTTTACCATCTGAGCCACCACAGTTGTATATGATAAATACTGCCTATTGTTTCACCAGATTATACTTCTACTAGCAATGTAAAAATGTACTGATGTTTTTCCACATCTTGACCGTCACATTGTTTTTAATTTTTTGTATCTTTGCTAATCTGAAAGGTAAAAAATAATATACTGAAATAATTTTTACTTGCAATTTTGTTACCATGTGTGAGAGAAGACTAAGACATTGTATATCCTTTTCTGTGGACTTCTTATTTTATATATCTTTCTATATCCCTTGCTTATGGCATTTCCATTTAATGTCCTGTGGTACCCTTCAAATTCAGTGTATTGTGTACAGAACTTATTGGCTTCTCCTCTGAGTTTTTTAACTACCTAACTTTTTCTCTACCACAAACATGCCATTTTCTTCCTTTTCTCTAAATTTCACATTTAAAGAGTAATCTTTGATATTTTTTGGTCTCTTTGAACAGAAAATCAATTCGCAAGTTCAGTCGCTTTTTGTTTTGCTGTGTCACTCAAATCCAGTAATTCCTCTGTGTCCTTAACATCCAGACCCTCCATCTAGGCCCTTAATATCTCAGCTGTGCACATTTTATTGATTTCTTTCTCAAACATCAGTTCTGTTTTACATCTTCACTTTGAGACAAAGCAAGAGATAAGGCACCAAAAATTTTATTAAAAAATTTATTTTAAAGGTGACCAATGAAAATTCTAAGACCTTTTAAATGGATATGTTAGGTAGTTAGAATAGGAAAAAGGAGTCCGAAATGGTGATGGCTAGAAGACAAAGATGGGAGAAGCCTGCAAAAATAGAACAAAGGAAAATCTGAGGACAGGAGTGAGACCCTCAGGTGAAACAAACAGCTCTCCTGGCTAGCCCAGTTTACATAGGACAGGCTCAGGGGGAGGAGACCAAACATATAAAAAGAGGAGCCAAAATTGAGCCTCTCTTTTCTTTTGGGACGGCGTGCCCTCACGACTCTAGGATGTATTTTCTTTTGCTTGCCAAATAAAACTGAGCTTTAACTAAGCTGTAACACTGGTCTGTCGTTTCAAATTTTTGCTGCGGTGAGACAGAACTGAGGAAATTATATACTCCCCCAACAGAGAACTAGAGGAAACATTACCTTTTGGTGCGGATGCCAAGGTGATCCCAAATGTTGCCAGGAAATAGGACTTTAAGATCCAGAAGTGCATGGCCATAATTAAAACAGCTGTCTCCACTGCATTTACTCATTCAACAAATATCAATTGAATGTTATGTGAGTGTCAGATGCTGAGCTAAAAGTTAGGGAGAGTTCTGTGTTTGACCATTAAGGAGTTCTGTCTAGTCAAAAAGTTATTTGTAGAAAGAGAAAATTTGTAATAGAGTTTGCTAAGTACTGTGGTTAAGTATATTCATATTTATGTCATTATTTCTTCCCTTGATCTGGAAAAAGATGTACAAAGAATTATTACTAATTCTATTTAATTAGAATTTTAGCTGCTGATGTTTAGTCACTAAGTTATGTCCTATTCTTTGTGACCCCATTGACTGTAACCTGCCAAGCTCCTCTGTCATGGGATATTGCAGGCAAGAATACTGGAGTGCATTGCCATTTTCTTCTCCATGGGATCTTCCTGACCCAGAGATCACACCCATGTCTCCTCCTTGGCAGACAAATTCTTTACCACTGAGCTACCTGGGAATTCCAAGTAGAAGTTTATGCTACGGAAAATAAAATTTTGATTTTCCTAAGTTCTATTAGAGAATGATATGATATAAATAGAAACATTTGTTATATTATTTTCCTTATGAATTTGTTTTTAGAAAATATTATTTTCTGTGATTTATAGATATTTGTGTTTACCTGCCATTTTATGAGTTTATTATTAACTGCTGTTGCTAGAAGCACATTCTGAATATATCATTTCTTGTTTATTAGCCCTGAAAATCTAATTTCCTTGCTATTATATATAAACTCTCACTTCACACTATCATTAGTGTCATAAGAGCACAGTCACTGTATTTGATCTTTGAATGCATAAGGAAACATTACAACTTGAATAGGTAGGAATGATAAACATTGAAGGAACAGTATTATTTATGGTGTTTCATGGAATAGCAATACATTAGGAACTTGAATTGTTCAACTTTTCTTTGGGTAACTAAATATGTGTCATGGAGAAGGCAATGGCACCCCACTCCAGTACTCTTGCCTGGAAAATCCCATGGACGGAGGAGCCTGGTGGGCTGCAGTCTGTGGGGTTGCTGAGAGTTGGACACAACGAAGTGACTTCACTTTGACTTTTCACTTTCCTGCATTGGAGAAGGAAATGCAACCCACTCCAGTGTTCTTGCCTGGAGAATCCCAGGGACGGGGGAACCTGGTGGGCTGCCGTCTATGGGGTCGCACAGAGTCAAACACCACTGAAGTGACTTAGCAGCAGCAGTAGCAGCAAATACGGGTCATAGTGATTTCTGTGATCCAGCCAGGTTTGTGCCTCAGACAGACTTCATCCTAGCCTTTAAAATTAATAATACATCATTTTGTCTATTAAGAATACTACTTTGAAAAAAAAAAAAAGCATACTAGTTTGAGTTTGAAGTATTTAGAACAACAGAAACTGCTATTTTGCTTACTAACATTATGTAAATAATTTTATGGACTTAACCAACAATATATGGTTCTGTCTTTTATGTGTATGTACTCTGTTGCTTAGTTGTCTGATTCTTCGTGTGTTTTATGTAGCTCAGCGTTAAAGTGCTGAGCTTGTGATCTACCTGTAATGTCAAAGAATCCCAGGAACTGTCTTTCTCTGTTTTGTTGCTACTAATCCATTTACCTCATGTGAAGTATTGACTCACTGGAAAAGACCCTGATGCTGGGAGGGATTGGGGGCAGGAGGAAAAGGGGACGACAGAGGATGAGATGGCTTGATGGCATCACCGGCTCGATGGACATGAGTTTGGGTAAACTCCAGGAGTTGGTGATGGACAGGAAGGCCTGGCGTGCTGCGATTCATGGGGTTGCAAAGAGTCAGACACGACTGAGGGACTGAACTGAACTGAACTGAATCCATTCAGAGTTGGGCTATAGCTTCTTTCTAGCTTTTACATTTGCTACTCATGGTAATCTCTTTTGCCTTTCTTTTCTGTTATTTGATATATAAGACAGAAGAGCTACAGTGGTCTAATAAATATGGTCTGTAGCCCTATGTCAGAATGTAAATCAAACTTATGACTTCTAAGTGAAAATCTTGTTAATGATACATCTTTATTTCATAGAAGACCAGTAATAACCAATTCAGAGCCCTGCATTTTGAGTAGTACTACCTTAAGTTTCTGCACTATAATACATACCACCTTCACTAGAAATACTTTAAGCTCTATAAATGAAATAGGATAAATTATGAAGAGAACCAGAATAGTAGTCTTCAAGGAATCACCAACAATTCTTGAAGCCATAATTAAACATACACGAGGAAAATACATCATAAAAGTTCTGTTAAATTTAAAGTTTTGGAAATAATGAAACTAAGAAAATTAGAAAGAGGCATTGATACTTTCTTTGCTTAATTGATAGAGAAGGAAATTATGGGTGGATTTTATTTATTTATGAGCTTCAGATCTCTTTTTGGTGGTGTACCTGATTTGTTCTCCACATGGATGTTTCCCTGAGTTGCTGAATTTGACTGTTTTTTTAACCACCTGATGATGGATTGAGGGAGGTTGTCTGGTGGGAAGGAAGCCTATAGACCACTGGACATGAAGTATGGATTTTAAGTGAGTCTGCTGAAGGAATTTCTATTTGTGTGGGGTAAAGTTATCTTTCTCATGGTTTCAATGGATTAAATGATTTTTCACACTTATTACT
The DNA here is from genome assembly GCF_027580195.1 of Bos mutus. Classification (NCBI taxonomy): domain Eukaryota; kingdom Metazoa; phylum Chordata; class Mammalia; order Artiodactyla; family Bovidae; genus Bos; species Bos mutus. Next base: position 85,090,151 of record NC_091624.1, read on the forward strand.
GATTTCAGATTAGGTCAGAGGATGTTGACTAGATTCTTATGTAGATTTCTGGTTTGGGTTAGATCTGGAGAATTAGTACTAATGCGTTTCTTTTATTATCATGATAATTATAGAGCATGGCTCAGTCAGTAAAGAGTCTGCCTGCAATGCAGGAGACCCAGGTTGAATCCCTGGGTTGAGAAGATGCCCTAGAGAAGGGCACGGCAACCCACTCCAGTATTCTTGCCTAGAGAATTCCATGGACCGAGGAGCCTGGCGGGCTACAGTCTCTGGGGTCACTAAGAGTCAGACACAACTAAAATGACTGAGCACGCATAGAGCAAAGGAAATTGTATTTAAATTGATGTTAATTCTGTTTCTGTGATTGATTAAATATTTTTAAGCAGATCATATACAGAGACCTCTTCTGCTTTTGTCAGGCTATAGCTTCTTGAATACTGCTTTCTCAACATTTATATTTCAATTTAATTATTTATATGTGTCAGTCTTTTGATTTTCCTATTGAACATTGTGAGGATAAAACCATATTATATGTATTTTTCATAGTGCTTAGCATAGTCCTTGGAGAAGGCAATGGCACCCCACTCCAGTACTCTTGCCTGGAAAATCCCATGGTTGGAGGAGCCTGGTAGGCTGCAGACCATGGGGTCGAGAAGAGTCAGACACGACTGAGCGACTTCTCTTTCACTTTTCCCTTTCATGCATTGGAGAAGGAAATGGCAACCCACTCCAGTGTTCTTGCTTGGAGAATCCCAGGGATGGTGGAGTCTGGTGGGCTGCAGTCTATGGGGTTGCACAGAGTGGGACACAACTGAAGTGACTTAGCAGTAGCAGCAGCAGCATAGTCCTTGAATTAGTGCACAGACACACTGAATAAATGAATGAATAAGCAAGTGAGTGAAGGATTTTAAAATACAAGGTGGGAGAAACTAATTTCTTGAACATAAGAATAAGTAAGTGTGTTTATATTAACACAGGAGGTAATGTTAGAAATAGTCTAAGAAGGTCCTCAAATTTGTTTTGTTTATGGATCCAGTGAATTAGCTGCTTGATTCAGTAAATTTTAAAAGTAATGTTGATTTATTGAAAGGATCTTTCATTCTTTTACATAAGACATTTGTTAGGTTTAATTTAATAAACCATAAGACCAAGTTTTGGATTTGACATTAGTATTTGGATAGTCTGTATTTTTATTTAGATCTTTAACCTCAGCTGGACTGAAAGTATAGATTCCTAGAAAATTTTTTGTTACTTTTTAAGAAATTATTAATTTGAACATTAAGTCACATATACTGCCAAAGAGAAAACATTACATCGTTAGCATATGGAAAAAGAAAATTTGAAACTGTAACAACAGAAACTTCAGTAAATATAATGGCTTGAGCAAAAACATTTATCTCTACTTTCTCTTAAAATTTCACTAAAATGACTATTAAAGATTTTCAAGAATACATAGTGCCTATGGATAAAGAGAAGAGAAAAGATAACAACGGGCAAAGAGATGTTTGTAAATTTTTGAATGATGAAAAATGAATTTATGAGTGCTAACTTACTAAGCAAAATGGAGAATGTTGAAATCCAGTCTATAAAGTTTTAGGAATAGGTGATGACACTGACCTCTGATGGTTGGAATGAGGGATGATAATACTGAAAAACAGGAAGATTGAATTAAAGACTATATAAAGAACATATACATTCCATAGTCTTCCTCTCATCTAGGTAGGAAGCAAAAGTTTTATTCTTTTGAGATATTGAAACAAGGAGCCTCTGGACTTAAGGATATCAACATATCAAGGTACAGGGCTTAGGATTATGCTGAAAACTGAGGAAATGAAAGCCCATTCTTCTGAACATTGGAGTACTCACTAAATTGTTCAGCTCTGAGATTACTGGAGCCTGTACATTGTCTTATCCAGGCAGAAGCCTTAAAAATTCTTCTGTGGAGAAAATTAGTAAATCTAGAGAAAGAACAGAGAGATACTAATATATAAAGGTCTCCTAAGAAAATGACAGGTGCCCCACTAAGGTGCCTATTGAGAAGATCTGTTGGCAAGCAGCTCCTCCCCCAGGTCAGGAAAACTACCAACAAATTTTTAGTACCACATTTTTACATTTAAATGGACAACAAAGGATCTTAAGACATGTGAGGAAAACCTCCAACATGAAAGAGAAGTCAAAAGTAACAAAAATGAAACTTAGAGGAGATAGAAGCAATGATGAAGAAAACAAAGAAACCCCCTTATAATAAATATCATAAGGCAATAAGAGATTTTGTATGTATGAAGCATGACCAGGAGGCAAAGAATGAGAAAGAGAACATGGAAGTTAAATGTGATTGTCAAAATAAAGAAGTAACTGGTAGTGAGGGAGGGGTAAATAAACAAAAAATAGAGGAAGTCTTCCAAAAATTAGAACAAAGAGATAGTAAATAGCAAAAAGAAAAAAATAGAAACTCAATCTAGGTGCTCTAACAGTGATTATTAGGAATTTCAAAAGTAGAGAACAGAGAAATGGACAATATTAAAGAAGCCATTCAAGAAAATTCTCAGACTCAAGGAATATGAGTTTCTAGATTGAAACGCTTTTGATCATGTAGGTAAAAAAAAATTGATAAATCATACAGAAAGGTATTTTACAGTTCTTTTCAATAATTCTGGAAAGAGTTAAAATGTAAATTAAAAAAACTGAGCAAATAACAAAAGTGACACAATTTTTGTTTTTTTAAAAGGAAGAGTTTTAATACTTTAATTAAACACTAAATCATTACCTTCTGGTAGGATTCCAGATGTGATGCCATATTGATTATGAGAGGAATGAGAGCCTCAGTCCTTTGAGATTTCTTGTTCTGGAGAGTCCCCTTTAAAAAAATGTCCCCAGTGTTCTGTTCTTTTTCATTTCTCAATTATTGCATCTTACCTTTTATATTGCTTATTACAGACATCGTCTGTACTTTGATTTTACTTTGTGATCCATACACAATTCAAGGGTCTGAAATTTAGCATAAGTTGTTTCTTCTTTTAGGGCATGTGTTAATAATAGAAGGAAAGAAAGGAGAATAAAGCTTTTAAAGGCTTGATAGAACCTGAAAGTAAAAAATGTATCAAAGTTATTTAAAGGAGCACTAAAAAGCAAGTAAGGAAATTTTTTGCTTGTCTCTAACAGTTGGCATTAAGTGAAAAATTCTGCATTGAGATGACATACATATCTTCACCGTGACATTGAGTCAGCTAAATGATAAAGTCATTGATAACAGAGTGACATTTCTTAATTCCACTAAGAACAAACATATATGAAAGGAAATGTAATTATTGTACACTGTATTGCTCAACTGTGAACAAGAATTATTTTGTATAGGAGTAATATGAATGTATTATTAATATGAACAATTACTATTGATGGAACCAAAAGTGGCATAATAAGGATAAGTCAGAATACCCCCTCAGAGGTGCTCGAGTAGTCTACTTTGGGGGAAATTCAGAGAGGGAATCCCAGGTGAATGTGCAGGAACTCTGTGCATTGTCCTCTTCACTCTGGGCTGCATAGAACAGTCTGGCAAGGCTGCGTATGTCTTTCTCTGGGAGAATGACCCTCATTACTGCATGATAAGGAGAGCACCTCTCCTGTTTGATGAGAGGATGAGGGACTGGAAATCACGAGTAAAGTACATATAATTACTTCTTGCTATCCAAATTTTCACTTTCTGAGTATAGATAGTGAAAGCTTGGACGGTTAGGATATTATGTTATTGACATTTATTGGCTTTTGTATTTTAGATGGCAAATAGCAAGAGTTTATATAGCAAGGGGTATAAGCCCTGTAACACACACAAAATAAAATATGCTTCAATCTCTTCCTGACCATTGGCTTCAAGTGATAACCGTATTGGGAGAAGATGCGTAAGGAGTATAAAGATTATGTGTCAGAAATCCAAAGAAGAGTTTAAACGAGGTGCAACATCAGCAAGATGATGAATAGAAACACAGTTCCCCCAGAAACACAGTCCCCCCAGAAACACTAACTTAATGATATGCAGATCAAAATACCTCTGTGAGAAGTCTAGATTATAGTTAAGTTGAAGTAACCAAGATGAACACAAAACAGGAACATTGCATTGAAACAGATAAGAGCAATTTCGTTTTACCTGCATTAATTCCTTCTCCAAGCAGGCACAGTTCAGCACCAAGAGACTGCTTCAGCCTACAACTTCCTCCTTGTGGTAGACGGAAGTGGGGAAGAGAGAGTGGAATATCCATCAAATATTGTTGGCCTTTTGGTGCACTGCCTGAGGGGCTAGATTGTGTCACATCTCATTCAAAGTGCTGATGGATCCAGCATAGTTCAGGCACCTGGGGCAGCAAAGAAGAAAAGACGACTGTGGGCAGCTTGCTATTGCCTGGCAAAACTCTTTGGGCTTGGGAGAAGGCACAGAAACTGAGACTTCTCCAGAAGGGAAGGAGAGGAGTGGAGCATTCCTGGCCTTTCAGTGTGCTACCCAAGGGACCAGTTTTTGTTTCATCTTAGGAGGAGTGCTGATGAAACTGGCATACTTTAATGGGGGTAGCTAAAAACAAAGGAAGAGTGATAGGTTCTTTCTGTTTGAGAGGCTCCCAGAATCTCTGGCTGGGCTTACTGCTCAAGGTCTTTCCTTGTGAAATCCAATTTATAATACCTGGGAGAGAGGTGGCTGTTTCTTCAAATGCACAGTTAACCAACACAAAGCAGTGAGGAGCATGAAGAATCAGGAAAACATTAAACAATCAAAGGAATAAAATAAATCTCTAGTAACTTACCCTAGAGAAATGGGCATTTATGAATAGCTTGACAATGATTTGAAAGTAATCATTTTAAAGAAGCTCAGAGAGTTACAGGAGAACACAGACAGCTAAAGGAAATCAAGAAAATGATACATGAGGAAAAAATGAGAATATCAACAAAAGACTAAATAACCACAGAACAAAGTTTGGAACTGAAGAATACAATAAATATGGAAAGATTCAGTTAAAAAGGGTTTGGTAGAATATTCCATCAAGAAGATGGAAAAGTCAACAAATTTCAAGACAAGGAATTTGAAATTAGCCAGTCAGAGGAGCAAAAAGAGAAAAAGAATGAAAAGGAGTAAAGAGAGCCTAAGGGACTAATGGACCAACATTAGGGATTAATTTGGACAGAGGAGCCTGTTAGGCTGCAATCCTTGGGGTCGCTAAGAGTCGGACACGACTGAGCGACTTCACTTTCACTTTTCACTTTCATGCATTGGAGAAGGAAATGGCAACCCACTCCGGTGTTCTTGCCTGGAGAATCCCAGGGATGGGGGAGCCTGGTGGGCTGCCGTCTATGGGGTTGCACGGAGTCGGACACGACTGAAGTGACGTAGCATAGCATAGCATTATGGGAGTATCAGAAGTAAAAGAAAGAATGTTGCAAAAAGTTTATTTAAAGAAATAATGGGCTGGGACTTCCCTGGTGGTCCAGGGGTTATGAATCCACCTTGCAGTGTAGGAGACACAGGTTTGATCTCTGTTTGGGGAACTAATATCCTGTATGCTGTGGAGCAACTAAACCTGTGCTCCACAACTAGAGAGTTCATGCACCATAATGAAAGATAGTGCATGATGCAGTGAATATCCTGTATGCCGCAACTAAAACCTTACACTGACAAATAAAATCAGTTAAAAAAATAAATAATGGGCTAAAACTTCCCAAACCTGGGTAGGGAAATAGACATCCAGATTGTTGAAGTTCAAAGGATTCCTAAAAAGATGAACCTAAGGAATCCTACACAGAAAAAAAGTGTAGCTGACCTTTCAACAACTGGATTTGAAATGTGCAGATGCACTTATACCCAGATTTTTTCAATAAACATACAGTTGGCCTTTTGTATTTGCAGCTTTTACACTCACAGATTCAACCACCTGCAGATCAAAATTTCCAGCCGTGGTTGGTTGAATCTGCAGATGTGAAATGTGTGGATGTGGAGGGCCTACTGTACTGTGCCACTTTATATAAGGGACTTGAACATCCTTGGATTTCAGTATAGTCTGGGGCTCTAGGAACCACTTCCCCATGAATACTGAAGGCCAACTGTATGATCAGATTCTCAGAGGTTAAAGTCAAAGAGAGAATTTTGAAAGCAGTGAGAGAAAAGTGACTAGTCATATACAAGGGAGTCCCCATTAGCCAGTAAGCAAATTTATCAGGAGAGAGCTTAAAGGCCAAAAGGTAGTGGGATAATATATTCAAAATTTAGAAAGCAAAAAGCCTGTCAACCAAGGATCTTGTACCTGGCAGAACTGTCCTTCAAAAATGATAGATAAAAACTTTCCCAGATGGAAGCTAAAGCAGTTCATCACCACTAGAACTGCCTTAACAAAAAATGCTCAAGGATGTTTTTTATGTTGAATCAGAAGGATACTGAACAGCAACATATAATAGTATAAAATTCACTGCTAAGATAAATATATAGACAGAGAAGACTCTAATACCATAATGGTGATGTATAAGCGAAGTGAAGTGAAGTCACTCAGTCGTGTCCGACTCTTTGCAACCCCATGGGCAGTAGCCTGCACCAGGCTCCTCCGTCTATGGGGTTTTCTAGGCAAGAGTACTGGAGTGGTTGCCATTTCCTTCTCCAGGGAATCTTCTGACCCAGGGACCAAACCCGGGTCTCCTGCATTGTAGACAGATGCTTTACCACCTGAGCCACCAGGGAAGTCACTTTTAATTCTAAAAGAGAGTTAAGAGACAAAAATCTTGAGAATAGCTAACTGTAACTGCAAAAACATACTTGTGAATATACAATATAAAAAAGCAAATTATGACCTCAGTAACATATAATGTATATGAGGAAAAGTAAATGTAGTTTTTGTATGTGATTGAAGTTTAAGTTGTTATCACCCTTTAATAGAGTGTTATAACTAAGTGGTTTCATGTTGACCTCCTGGTAACCACACAGAAAATACCTCTAGAGGATACACAAAAGGAAAAGAGAAAGGAATCAAAGAATATCACTAGAAAATGTTAATATTTGCAAAGAAAGATATCAAGAGAAGAAAAGATGGAGAAAAGAATTATAAGACAGAAAACAATTTTTAAAAATGGCAGTAGCAAGTCCTTACCCATCAGTAATTACTTTGTATATAAATGTATTAAATGCTTTAATTAAAAAACCTAGAGTGACTGAACGAATAGACTTTGTATCAGACAAAATAGATTTTAAGCCAAAACTGTCAAAAGAGACTAAAAGGTCATTATCTGACGACAAAAGATCCAATTTATCAGGAAGGTAAAATAATTATATAATGAGATATGCCTTAACATCACAGCACCTAAATGTATAAAGGAAACATTGACAAATCTGAAGAGAGAAATAGCTAAAATAGTACAATAATAGTAGGAGACTTCAGTACCCCACTTTCAGTAATGGAGAGAGTATCTAGATAGACCATCAATAAGAAAATAGTGGACTTTAATGGCACTATTGACCAAATGGAACTGACAGAATTATATAGCACATCTACTCAATAACAACAGAATACACATTCTTCTCAAGTGCCCATGGAACGTTTTCAGGGTAAATCACATGTTAGGTAACAAAACAAGTATTAACAAATGTAAGAAAATTAAAGTCATATCTGTATCTTTTCCAATGACAGTGGAATGAAACTAGAAATAAATAACAGAAAACTGGAAAATACACAAAGATGTAAAAATTAGATAACACATTCATAAAGAACCAATGACTTAAGAACAAATTAAAGGGAAGTAAGAAATCTGAGACAAATGAAATGAGATGCAGCAAAAGCAGTATTAAGAAGGAATTTTACATTGATAAAAAAATCTACCTTAAAAAATGAGGATAAAAAAAAAAAGAACCTACTTTACACCCCATGGAACTTGAAATGGATAAGTAAACAGCCCAGGGTAAGCAGGAGGGAAGACATAAAAATAGAACAGGAATAAAAGTAGAGATCAGAAAAGCAGTAGCGAAAGCCCAACAAAACTAAGAGTTGGAAAAAAAAAAATCAGTGACACTAGGAGCTGTTTTTGTGCAAAGATCAACAAAATTGACAAACCTTTAGCTAGAATAATTAAGAAAAAAACTTAAATAAAACCAGAGATGAAAGAAGCAGCATTATAACTGATCCCACAAATACAAAGAATTCTGAGACACTATTATGAACAAATTTATACCAACAAATAGGATAACTTGGAAGAAGCATATAAATTCATAGAAATAGACAACCTACCAAAACTGAATTCTGAAGAAATAAAAAAAGTGAGAAACCTATGAGTAAAGAGATTGAATCAGTAAGCAAAAACTATCAAACAAAGGAAACTGTAGAAACAGATGGCTTCATTGGTGACTTTTGCCTAATATTTAAAGACATATTAACACTTCTTAAATGCATCCAAAAGAATTGAAGCTGAGTAAACATGTCTAAACTCATTTTATGAGGCCAACATTACCCTGATACTAAAGCTAGAAAAGACAAATAAGAAAACTGTAGAGCAATATCCCTGATAGAAATAGATGTTAAAATCCTCAACAAAATACTACTATAGCAACTATGATAGCAACCTGAATTGAACAGTACTTTTAAAGGATCACACACCGCAATCAAGTAGGATTCATTCCTGAGGTGTTTAAGGCTGGTTTTACTTACACAAATCAATAAATGTAACACACTACATAAACACAATGAAGTATAAAAGTTACATGATCATCGCCGTGCTGAAGAAGCATTTGACAAAATCCAATGTTTCATTGAATTACACAATAAAATCTTTCAATAAACTAGTTATAGGTGGAATTTACCTCGTCATAATAAAGACCATATGTGAAAATCCCACTACTAACAAATACTATTTAATAATGAAAAGCTGAGAGCTTTTCCTTTGAGAGCAGAGTAAGGCAAAGATGCCTACGCTCTGCCTATTCTGTTCAACACAATATTGGAATTCCTAGCCAGAGGAATTAGGCAAGCAAAAGAAATGAAAAGCATCAAGTTGGAAAGGAAGACTATTTTCTCTAGAGATGCCATATCTACCTGTAGAAAACCCTAATGATTCCACAAAAAACTATTAGAATAAACAAATTTTATAGTGTTGCAATATACAAAATCAATATACAAAAATCAGTTGTGCTTGTGTATACTAGCAAAGGACTGTCTTAAACCAGCTGTCCTCAAAATATCTTTATAATATCTTTAAAATATCTTTATAATATTGTCAGGAAGAATAACTTGGGGATAAACAACAGACTGGTTCCAAATAGGAAAAGGAGTTCATCGAGGCTGTATATTGTCACCCTGTTTATTTAACTTATATGCAGAGTACATCATGAGAAACGCTGGACTGGAAGAAACACAAGCTGGAATCAAGATTGCCGGGAGAAATATCAATCACCTCAGATATGCAGATGACACCACCCTTATGGCACAAAGTGAAGAGGAACTCAAAAGCCTCTTGTTGAAAGTGAAAGTGGAGAGTGAAAAAGTTGGCTTAAAGCTCAACATTCAGAAAACGAAGATCATGGCATCCAGTCCCACCACTTCATGGGAAATAGATGGGGAAACAGTGGAAACAGTGTCAAACTTTATTTTTCTGGGCTCCAAAATCACTACAGATGGTGACTGCAGCCATGAAATTAAAAGACGCTTACTCCTTGGAAGGAAAGTTATGACCAACCTAGATAGCATATTGAAAAGCAGAGACATTACTTTGCCAACAAAGGTTCGTCTAGTCAAGGCTATGGTTTTTCCTGTGGTCATGTGTGGATGTGAGAGTTGGACTGTGAAGAAGGCTGAGCGCCGAAGAATTGATGCTTTTGAACTGTGGTGTTGGAGAAGACTCTTGCGAGTCCCTTGGACTGCAAGGAGATCCAGCCAGGCCATTCTGAAGGAGATAAGCCCTGGGATTTCTTTGGAAGGAATGATGCTAAAGCTGAAACTCCAGTACTTTGGCCTCCTCATGCGAAGAGTTGAATTGGAAAAGACTCTGATGCTGGGAGGGATTGGGGGCAGGAGGAGAAGGGGACGACAGAGGATGAGATGGCTGGGTGGCATCACTGACTCGATGGACGTGAGTCTGAGTGAACTCCAGGAGTTGGTGATGGACAGGGAGGCCTGGCGTGCTGTGATTCATGGGGTCGCAAAGAGTCGGACACGACTGAGCGACTGATCTGATCTGATCTGAAACATAATAACAAAGGAGGTAAAAGACTTGTACACTGAAATATCTATGAAAGAAATTTAAAACAAATAAATGGAACAACATCCTGGGTTCATAGAATATTCATAGTTGAGAAAGCTAAATATTGTTTAAATATCTGTTCAGTTCAGTTCAGTCACTAGTCGTGTCTGACTCTTTGCGACCCCATGAATCGCAGCACGCCAGGCGTCCCTGTCCATCACCAATTCCCGGAGTTCACTCAAACTCATGTCCATCAAGTCGGTGATGCCATCCAGCCATCTCATCCTCTGTCGTCCCCTTCTCCTCCTGCCCCCAATCCCTCCCAGCATCAGAGTCTTTCCCAATGAGTCAACTCTTCGCATGAGGTGGCCAAAGTATTGGAGCTTCAGTTTTAGCATCAGTCCTTCCAATGAACACCCAGGACTGATCTCCTTTAGGATAGACTGGTTGGATCTCCTTGCAGTCCAAGGGACTCTCAAGAGTCTTCTCCAATTCCACAGTTCAAAAGCATCAATTCTTCGGCGCTCAGCTTTCTTTACAGTCCCAACTCTCACATCCATACATGACCACAGGAAAAACCATAGCCTTGACTAGATGGACCTTTGTTGGCAAAGTAATGTCTCTGCTTTTAAATATGCTGTCTAGGTTGGTCATAACTTTCCTTCCAAGGAGTAAGTGTCTTTTAATTTCATGGCTGCAATCACCATCTGTAGTGATTTTGGAGCCCAGAAAAATAAAGTCTGACACTGTTTCCACTGTTTCCCCATCTATTTCCCATGAAGTGATGTGACCGGATGCCATGATGTTCATTTTCTGAATGTTGAGCTTTAAGCCAACTTTTTCACTCTCCACTTTCACTGTCATCAACAGGCTCTTTAGTTCCTCTTCACTTTCTGCCATGAGGGTGATGTCATCTGCATGTCTGAGGTTATTGATATTTCTCCCAGCAATCTTGATTCCAGCTTGTGCTTCTTCCAGCCCAGCGTTTCTATGATGTACTCTGCATATAAGTTAAATAAGCAGGGTGACAATATACAGCCTTGACGTACTCCTTTTCCTCTTTGGAACCAGTCTGTTGTTCCATGTCCAGTACTGTTGCTTCCTGACCTGCATATAGGTTTCTCAAGAGGCAGGTCAGGTGGTCTGGTATTCCCATCTCTTTCAGAATTTTCCACAGTTTATTGTGATCCACACAGTCAAAGGCTTTGGCATAGTCAATAAAGCAGAAATAGATGTTTTTCTGGAACACTCTTGCTTTTTTGATGATTCACAGATGTTGGCAATTTGATCTCTGGTTCCTCTGCCTTTTCTAAAACCAGCTTGAACATCTGGAAGTTCACGGTTCACATAATACTCAGCAATCTACAGATGTAATTCTGTCCCTATCAGAATCCCAGTGTACTTTTCACAATAGGACAGTGCTAAAATTCATGTGGAATCTAAACGAGCCCAGATATCCACATCAATCTTGAGCAAGAAGAACAAAGTTGGAGGCATTATATTTCCACATAGAGTGAATTAAAATCAACTCAAAATGAATTAAGGATTTAAATTTAAGACCTGAAACTGTAAAACCTCTGGAAGAAGACATAAGGGAAAGCTTCATTACGTTGATCTTGGAAATGACTTCTTTGAAAAATTTTCTGAAAAAATTAGAAATAGAACTAACGTGATTCATCAATCCCACTTCTGTGTATATACCTGAAGGGAATGAAAGCATGATGTCAAACAGATATCTGTACTTTCATGTTCGTTGCAGCATTATTCACAGTAGCGAGATCTGGAACCAATACAAATGTTCATTGATGGATGAATAGATAAATAAAAATGTGATTATATATATATGTGTGTATGTATGTGTATATATATATGTAATATATATTATTATGGTTTAGAAAGAGAAGGAAATCTTGCAGTAACAACATGGATGAACCTGGAGAACATTATGCTGAGTAAAATAAGATAGTTACAGAAGGACAAATACTCCATGACTCCACTTACATGAAGTATCTATGATAATCAAACTCATAGAAACAGATGGTAGAACTGTTTTTTGGGGAGGGAGGTCTGTTGGAGAGGCAGAAGTGGGGGAGATCTTGTTCAGTGCGTATTTAGTTTCAGCTATGCAAGAAAAGTTCTAGAGATCTCCTGTATAGCATTATACCTGTATTTAACAATACTGTATTGTGCACTTAAAACTCAAGAGGATAGATTTAATATTGCATTTTCTTACCACAGTAAAAAAATTTTAATACAAAATACATGAGGAGGAACAGACAGTTCCTCATTTTATTAAAGGAATTTTAGCAACGAAAAGAAATTGCAAAAGTGTATATCACTTAAGAAAGACATTAATGAGTGTCGAGAAGTGCTATTTTTTGTTTGTTTTTTATGTCTTTTTATTATTTAAATTATTATGTTTGAGTGAAAACGTAACATATATAATTTGGTTAAAAATAGATAAAAATATGTGACCATTCTGATTCTGAATGTGTTGATCTGTTAATTTGAAAATTGTATATATCAGCATAGCAGATTTTGAGGCCTCTTATTTTGAAAATTCTTAAGTTACTTGAATAAATATCCTATATTAAGCAGCATTTATTAACCACAAATGTTTATTTTGTTATATTCTGTGTGCCATTTGTTAAAAACACCTTTTTCCTGTTTTGGTTTATTTATTTTAAACCTGAGTGGTTTAAAACCTTCTTGAATAATGATTATGACTGGGGACATGGAGTGTGGTAAGGCGGGGTATCAGTTCTGAGGTTTTGTGTTGGTTCTAATTAGGCAGTAGTCTTACCAGGAGACCAGATCAGTTTCAGCCACAAACTATGAGAGCAGAAAATTTTGGCACGTTTGTTCACTGGTACTGTGACAACCCATTTTTACATTGACTTTGAATAGTTTTAGAGTCTTGAGTAATCCTAAAATGGATGGAGTATGTTGGCAGTCTTATAAATAAATATCTGGGATCTCTTTTGATTGCTTTACATAGTTCCTGGTACATACTTTTGAATCACTGAAATTGCCTCTCATTCTGGGTATATGACTTGAAAGTAAAAATAAAAGAATTTAGAAGGTCTATGCTTTTATTAGAAGGGGAAGAAAAGCTAGGCCATTTTTGCTTTTCTTAGATGAGCTTCAAATAACCCTTCTAACTTGAAAGTGTAAAACTTAAAATACGTTGTCACTTGTTAGAGTTAGTTACCCTGAAAACCAGCTCTTATTTTCTTCATATAGAAATATAGTGCTTCTGCTTCACTGTTATTTATAAAGTTGTTAATTAGTGGATACTGAATATTATAATTTTAACATGGTTTCTTTCTATTGATTAATCGACTGATTTAGCATCACACATTTATGGGATGTTTAGGAAAGACTCAGCAGTGTACCAGGCACTGTGAATACAGTGATGAACAGGGCAGATATAACCTATTGGTGCATAGAATTATGGCCAAACCATACTTGTGTCTGCAGTATAAGGAATATCAAACTGTATTTAAAATATTTCATATATAATTATTTCATTTCTTCAGACCTCTAATAAAGTTCTGATACTGTTATGGCAGAGACTGCTGGTGCTAACCAGCACCTGTACTTCTTTTTTTGGGGGCATCCAGGAAGACTGTGTTTCCCAATTCCCCTTGCCTTTAGGTATGATATTTTGACTGAGTTTGGCATATCTTGTTTTATTGCACTTACAGATATTTCATTTTTTACCAATTGAAGGTTTGTGGCAACCCTGTGTCCCGCAAGTCTATTGGCAGCATTTTGACTACAGCATTTGCTCGTATTTGTTATGGTGATGTGTGATCAGTGATCGTCAATGTTGTTATTACAATTGTTTTGGGGTGCCAAAAACTGTGCGTAAGTTGGGAAATGTAATTGATAAATGATATATGTGTTCTGACTGGATATCCCAGGTGCACTAGTGATAAAGAAGCCACCTGCCAACGCAGGAGTCGTAACAGACTTGGTTTTGATACCCGGGTCGGGAAGATCCCCTGGATGAGGACCTGGCAACCCACTGCAGTATTTTTGCCTGGAGAATCTCATGGCTAGAGGAGCCTGGCAGGCTACAGTCCTAGGGTCACACATAGTCAGAGAAGACTGAAGTGACTTTGTGCACACACACACGTATGTGTTCTGACTATCCCTTTGACTGGCAGTTCCCTCCCTTTCTTCTCCTTGGGCCTCTGTATTCCCTGAGACACAACAGTTTTGGAATTCGGCCAATTAAAAACCTTACAGTGGCCTCTGTTCAAATGAAAAAAGAGTTCCAGTTCTCTCACTTTAAATCCAAAACTAGAAATGATAAGCTTAGTGAGGAAGACATGTTGAAAGTTGAAATAGGTCTAAAGCTAGGCCTCTTGTGCTAGTTAGCCAACTTGTGAATGCAGAATTCTTGAAGTCAATTAAAAGTGCTACTCCACTTGAAGTCAATTAAAAGTGCTACTCCAGTGAATGTATGAATGATAAAGCAAAGCAGCCTTATTGCTGAGATGGAGAAAGTTTTAGTGGTCTGTATAGAACATCACAACCAGCCACAACATTCTCTTAGACCAAATTCTAATGCAGATCAAGGCCCTAACTCGCTTCAATTCTGTGAGGCTTGAGAGAGGTTATGAAACTCCAGGAGAAAAGTTTGAAGCTAGTAGAGGCTGGTTCATCGAGTTTAAAGGAGGAAGCCACTTCCAGAACATGCATGGGTAAGGTGAAACAGCAAGTGTTATATAGAAGCTACAGCAAGTTATGGAAGATCTAGCTAAGGTTTTTAATGAAGGTGGCTACACTAAACAAGGGATTTTCAGTGTGGATGAAACAGCTTTCTATTGGAAGAAGATGCCATCTAGGATTTTGATAGCTCAAGAAGGGAAATCAGCAGGCTTGCTTCAAAGCTTCAAAGGACAGGCTGACTCTTGTTAGGGGCTAATGTAGCTGGTGGGTTTAATTTGAAGCCAGTGCACCTTTATTCTTGTTCAGTCACCCAGTTGTGTCCAACTCTGTGACCCCATGGACTGTAGCATGCCAGTCCTCCCTGTCCCTCACCATCTCCTGGAGTTTGCCCAAGTTCGTGTAATTGCATTGGTGATGCTGTACAGCCAAGGATAACTGCCTTGTTGTGGCAAAGAGGCTTGTTTAACTCAGTGAAGCTATGAACCATACAGTACAGGGCCACCCAAGATGGATGGGTCATAGCAGAGAGTTCTGATAGAGTTGTACAATGTGATTAATGTTATTTTCATGTGTGTTACACAGCATTCATTCTGAAAATCATGGATTAGGAAGAAATTTTGATTTTCAAGTCTTACTATTTAAGAAATACATTTTGTAGGGCTATAGCTGCCATTGTGATTCCTCTGATGAATCTGGTTCAGTTGAAAAACTTATGGAAAGAATTGTATAAACTTAGTTGATAAAGCAGCAGCAGCAGGGTTTGAGAGAATTGGCTCCAGCTTTGAAAGAAGTTCTATTATGGGTAAAATGCTGCCGAACAGCATTGCATGCTACAGAGAAATCTTTCATGAAAAGAAGAGTTGATCCATTGAACAAGCTTCATTGTCATCTTATATTAAAGAATTGATACAACCACCCAACCTTAAGCAACCACCACGCTGATTAGTTAGCAGACATCAATATTGAGGCAAGATCCACCACCAGGAAGAAGATTGCAGCAAGACATTGAAAGCTCAGATGATGGTTAGGTTAGCAATTTTAGCAATAAATAGTTAAATTATGTATATTTTGACATAATATTGTACAATGAATAGACTACAGTATAGTTAAAACATAACTTTTATATGCACAGGGAAACCAAAAAAATCCGTGGCTTACTTTAATTGTGATGTTTGCTTTATTGCACTGTTGGATCCAAACCTATAATATCTCTGAGGTATGCCTGTACCACCGTTAGGCCTGGCACAATATAGTCACTTTAAGGCACTCTTCTTTCTACCAGCTCTCTTATCTCATCTGCCAGCTGAATGGAGAGGATTTTCAGGACTCAGCACACCCAAAAAATACACTCAGTAGATCAGAGCATTCTTCCTCTTGAATCCTTTTCTAACTTTTGCCAGAATAATGTGAAAGAGAAGTAACTGGGTTTGGGTACGTGCTAAGCCATTGAGATCTTGGGGTTGCCTTGTTTTAAAACTTGATTTTTTTTCTTTTGAAAATTTTGAAACAATAGTTGTTGTTTTAACATTTTGTAAAATGCATATCAAACTACCCTTTTTTTGATTTCTTTTCTTTTTTGATTTCTAGTTGGAGATAACTAAGGATAGTTTTCTTTGCTATCATTCACTATGCCGATAGGTCAAAAAATCCATGGGTGTTTTAAGAATCTCGAATGAAATATATCATGGGTGTTAGCTAGAGTGTTATGAAGTACTCAAATAATTGCAAATATTTGATATGTTTAATGCCTTTAAACTAAATGCTTTTCATAATTATAACAGATATGACTAAGGTTTTTAAATCACTGTTCTTTTTATTTTATCTTACTGAAAATAGTTGACTTAAAATGTCATGTTAGTTTCAGGCATACAGCAGTGATTCATTATATATATGTTCTTTTTAGATTCTTTTTCTTTATAGGTTATTACAAAATACTGAGTATAGTTCCCTGTGCTATATGGTAGGTCCTGGTTGGTTATCTGTTTTATATACAGTAGTAGATGCACTGTTCTTTTTATTTTCTGAATATTATTTAAAATTGACTAAACTTTTAAAACTTAAGAGTGAAGAATTTTATTTAGAAAAGTCTGAATGTAATAAAATACATAGTATGTCATACATAAAACTCTAGAACTTTTAGTTCACTTACTGCTAATTCTATTTATAAATGTACATACACTCCTTAATAATATATTTGATGTAACAAGTTTTTACATTAAAGCCTCCAACATCGTTGTTGTTTACGACCCCATGGACTGCAGGATGCCAGGCTTCCCTGTCATTCCCTATCTCCTGGAGTTTGCTTAGATTCATGTCCATTGAGTCAGTGATACTATCTAACCATCTCATCCTCTGCTGCCCTCTTTGCCTTTTGCTTTCAATCTTTCCCAGCATCAGGGTCTTTTCCAATGAGTTGGCCCATTGCATCAGGTGGCCAAAGTATTGGAGCTTCAGCTTTAGCATCAGTCTTTCCAGTGAATATTCAGGGTTGATTTCCTTGAAGATTGGTTTAATCTCCTTGCTGTCCAAGGGACTCTCAAGAGTCTTCTGCAGCACCACAATTTGAAAGCATCAATTCTTTGGCACTCAGCCTTCTTTATGGTTAACATCCCTATATGACTGTTGGAAAAACCATCGCTTTGACTATACAGACCTTTGTCAGCAAAGTGATGTCTTCTTTGCTTTTGAATATGCTGTCTAGGTTTGTCGTAGCTTTTCTTCCAAGGAGCAAGTGTCTTTGAATTTCATGGCTGCAGTCACTGTCCACAGTGATTTTGGAACCCAAGAAAAGAAAATCTGTCATTGCTTCCACAATTTCCCCTTGAAGTGATGGGACCAAATTCCATGATCTTAGTTTTCTGAATGTTGACTTTCGAGCCAGCTTTTTCACTCTCTTCTTCCACCCTCATCAAGAGGCTCTTTAGTTCCTCTTCACTTTCTGCCATTAGAGTGGTATCATCTGCATATCTGAGGTTGTTGATATTTCTCCCAGCATTCTGGATTCCAGCCTGAACTTCATCCAGCCCAGCATTTCGTATGATCTACGCTGCATATAATTTAAATAAGCAGAGTGACAGTGTACAGCTTTGTCATACTCCTTTCCCAATTTTGAACCAGTCCTTTGTTTTCTTGACCTGCATATAGGTTTCTTAGGATATAGGTAAGGTGGTCTGGTATTCCCATCTCTTTAAGTATTTTCTGCAGTTTGTTGTAATCCACACAGTCGAAGGCTTTGGCATAGTCAGTGAAGCAGAAGTAGATGTTTTTGTGGAACTCCCTTGCTTTTTCTATGATCTAATGAATGTTGGTAATTTGATCTCTGGTTCCTTTGCCTTTTCTAAACCCAGCTTGTATATTTGGAAGTTCTTAGTTTATGTACTGCTGCAGCCCAGCTTCAAGGATTTTGAACATAACCTTACTAGCATGTGAAATGAGTGCAGTTGTGTGGTAGTTTGAACATTCTTTGGCATTGCCTTTCTTTGGGATTGTAATGAAATTGGTTTTAGCTCATCTCATTTTTTATGTCATAAAGTTTAGGGAATAATCTTTGAAAACATGTGGGGAAACTTAAAAATTTTGTAAAGATTTATAGTTGTGGTTTATTAGAGGATTTCTAGAAATTTTTGTAGGGAAAAATAAAGTTAATGTCTTCAGCAGAAGTGAGGACTAGTACTTTTTATTTCTATTGTACTCTCTCTGGTTCACTGAGAACTCTCTGTTCTCTACAGAAAGTTATTGAGCCCATCCATTGAGTTATATATTTTGGTTTTTATACTTTTCACTTCCTAAATTTTCATTTGGTTCTTCTTTGTATCTTCTCTCTCTTTGCTGAGACTTTCTACTTTGCTGAGGCTTCTAGCTTATTTCTTATGTCCTATTGCTTGTTAAACCATTTTTATTATGGCTGCTTTAAATTGTTGAATAATTCTAACATTTCTGTCATTTTGGTTTTAACTTTTATTGATTGCTTTTTATTCAGCTTTATACTTGATTTTTGGTATGATTAGTGATTTAATTATAGCTAGTCGTTCAGATATGATGGGCTGTGTGTCTTATTTAAACCTTTTGTTAAGTTTGCTTTCTCTGAAATCAGTCCATCAGGGGAAGAAGTGGTGTTTCTTTTCTATTGACAGGAGAGGTTTGAAGTTCAGGTTCCTGTCTTGATTCATGTCGACGCTTGAGGAGTAGGGAGGGCTTCTCATTACTGCTGGATTGGCTTGGGTTTTACTGCTCTCTCCTGTGACTCCACTGACATATTCTGTTTGGGAGGAACAGTAGTTCTTCTTTAAGGTTCTGTCGTGTGGCTTCCACTGAGACGTGGTGGGACAGGAGCCTTTGTTGGACAGTGATGAAGGTCCAGCACTCTGACTCTCTACTACCCACGTCTGACACTGCCCCAGTAGGGAAAGGGATGTGGGGAGTCTTACTACACTTTTGCAAGGATTGGAGTTTAGCTTCCCCAGTTGGCCTTTGCTGGTGTGGGTGGTAGTTGAAACAAGGGTTTTTTTTTTTTTTTTTTGTAGAGAATGATAGGCTGGGGTAGAGTGGTTATTGTGTAAATGTTTTCTTTTTTATTAGGCTATCTCCTTCCTGTTCCGTTTTTGCTAGGACTTTTTCTTACTGACTTCCCTGGTGGTTCAGACGGTAAAGCATCTGTTTACAATGCGGGAGACCCAGGTTCGATCCCTGGGTCGGGAAGATCCCCTGGAAAACGAAATGGCAGCCCACTCCAGTACTCTTGCCTGGAAAATCCCATGGACGGAGGAGCATGGTAGGCTACAGTCCATGGGGTCACAAAGAGTCAAACACGACTGAACGACTCCGCTTTTATTCTTTTTTTTTTTTTTTTTTTTTAAAAAATTTATTTATTTTAATTAGAGGCTAATTACTTTACAATATTGTATTGGTTTTGCCATACATCAACATGAATCCGCCACGGGTGTACACGTGTTACCAATCCTGAACCCCCCTCCCACCTCCCCCCCATACCATCCCTCTGGGTCATCCTTACTGCACTCATTGCACCATTTATACTGCATTAGGTCATTGACATTTTTTGCTCCAGGTCTGGGAAATATAAGACAAAAAGAAAATCATAATTTTCTTATCACTGTGTTGTTTCTTAACAATCTTTCTTTCAAGATTCCTAGCCAGTCTGCCTTTTGCCCCTCACACCATTGGAGTTTTCCTGTTTATTTTATATATAACGACCGTGGGTTTTGGTTGTATTTTGAGGGAGACAGAAGGAAAAAGTACATTTTAGTTCTTTTTTCTAGGAGTGGAAGATGATTATGTTTTTTAAATCTTATATTTTGACACTAGATTTGGGAGTTAGTAGTACTGGAGAGTCAGACACGACTGAGCGACTTCACTTTCACTTTTCACTCTTCATGCATTGGAGAAGGAAATGGCAACCCACTCCAGTGTTCTTGCCTGGAGAATCCCAGGGACGGGGGAGCCTGGAGGGCTGCCATCTCTGGGGTCACACAGAGTCGGACATAACTGATGTGACTTAGCAGCAGCAGCAGCAGTACTGATGTTGTTGGAACCCAGTGTTCAAAGTGGGGCTTAAACAGTTTAATAAGTGATGATTTTACCCTACGGGAGAGTGTTGTGTCCTCCTCCTTCCCCTTCCATTTGTAGGCTTTACTGAGTGTTCACAACTCTCTTTCCTATTGAGTTCTGAGTTAAAATAGCATTCTGGTCAGCCCTCTGCTATGCGTTTGCACAGGTGAGAGAGCCTGTTTGTCATATCTGCTCTAGAGTGTTTATTCAGTTGAACATAATTAAGTGAATTAAAATGGGAGGGTCCCAACTGGACTACATTCAGCATCTATAAAGTTGATGTAGTTACTCATAAAGTCAAGTGAAATAGGTCATTAACTATTACTTGGAGGTCTTTGTCTTCAGACTATCTTGTCTTCATCTATGTGCGGGCTGTTGTATCCGAGAATTCTAGCAGTTAAGAGTAGGCTGTCAAATAAGAAAGCTGTGGTACATATACACAATGGAATATTAAAAAGAATGCATTTGAATCAGGTCTAATGAGGTGGATGAAACTAGAGGCTATTATACAGAGTGAAGTAAGTCAGAAAGAAAAACACTGATACAGTATATTAACGCATATATATGGAATTTAGAAAGATGGTAAATATCAAAAACCTCAGATATGCAGATGACACCACCCTTATGGCAGAAAGTGAAGAGGAACTAAAAAGCCTCTTGATGAAGGTGAAAGAGGTGAGTGAAAAAGTTGGCTTAAAACTCAACATTCAGAAAACGAAGATCACGGCATCTGGTCCCATCACTTCATGGGAAATAGATGGGGAAACAGTGGAAACAGTGTCAGACTTTATTTTTTTGGGCTCCAAAATCACTACAGATGGTGACTGCAGCCATGAAATTAGAAGACGCTTACTCCTTGGAAGAAAAGTTAAGACCAACCTAGATAGCATATTGAAAAGTAGAGACATTACTTTTTCAACAAAGGTCCGTCTAGTCAAGGCTATGGTTTTTCCAGTGGTCATGTATGGATGTGAGAGTTGGACTGTGAAGAAGGCTGAGCGCCGAAGAATTGATGCTTTTGAACTGTGGTGTTAGAGAAGACTCTGGAGAGTCCCTTGGACTGCAAGGAGATCCAACAACTCCATCCTAAAGGAGATCAGTCCTGGGTGTTCATTGGAAGGACTGATGCTGAAGCTGAAACTCCAGTACTTTGGCCACCTCATGCGAAGAGTTGACTCATTGGAAAAGACTCTGGTGCTGGGAGGGATTGGGGGCAGGAGGAGAAGGGGACGACAGAGGATGAGATGGCTGGATGGCATCACTGACTCGATGGACGTGAGTCTGAGTGAACTCCGGGAGTTGGTGATGGACAGGGAGGCCTGGTGTGCTGCGATTCATGGGTTTGCAAAGAGTTGGACATGACTGAGCGACTGAACTGAACTGAATGATGACCCTATATGCGAGACAGCAAAAGCAACACAGATATAAAGAACAGCCTTTTGGACTCTGTGGGAGAAGGTGAGGGTGGGATGATTTGGGAGAATAGCATAGAAACATGTATATTACCATATGTGAAATAGATCGGCAGTCCAGGTTTGATGCATGAGACAGGGTGCTCAGGACTGGTGCATTGGGATGACCCTGAGGGATGGGATGTGGAGGGAAGGGGGTTCAGGATGGGGAACAAATGTAAATGGCTGCTGATTCATATCAATCAATGTATGGTGAAAACCACTAAAATATTGTAAAGTAATTAGCCTCCAATTAAAATAAATTAATTAAAAAAAAGTAAGCCTTCAAGTACTGCCACTGGGAATTATCATTTAGATTTTTTGTTTGTTTGTTTAGGGGAGTTATATAATAAATTTATAATTAGTAAACAAATCAAAAAGTTTTAAAAATATCTGTAAATCTAAGCTGTGTTATTCCTGTGAATGGCAGGCATAACCAGTCTGTCATCTGGAAATATCACTGAGAAATCTTCATCCCTTTAATAAATTTATAGTTTTATAAGGTAACTCAGGAGAATATAAACTGAATCCAAAGAGGTGATGACAGAAACTCATTGAGTAGTATTGTAGTACTTTCAGTTCAGTTCAGTCGCTCAGTTGTGTCCGACTCTTTGTGACCCCATGAAATGAAGCACGCCAGGCCTCCCTGTCCATCACCAACTCCCAGAGTCCACCCAGAACCATGTCCATTGTGTCAGTGATACCATCCAACCATTTCATCCTCCGTCGTCCCCTTCTTCTCCTGCCCTCAATCTTTCCCAGCATCAGGGTCTTTTCCAATGAGTCAGCTCTCTGCATCAGGTGGCCAAAGTATTGGAGTTTCAGCTTCAACATCAGTCCCACCAATGAACACCCAGGACTGATCTCCTGGGATGGATGGGTTGGATCTCCTTGCAGTCCAAGGGACTCTCAAGAGTCTTCTGCAACACCACAGTTCAAAAGCATCAATTCTAATCTCAAAAATATACAAGCAACTCTTACAGCTCAACTCCAGAAAAATAAACGACCCAATCAAAAAATGGGCCAAAGAACTAAATAGACATTTCTCCAAAGAAGACATACAGATGGCTAACAAACACATGAAAAGATGCTCAACATCACTCATTATCAGAGAAATGCAAATCAAGACCACTATGAGGTACCATTTCACACCAGTCAGAATGGCTGTGATCCAAAAGTCTACAAATAATAAATGTTGGAGAGGGTGTGGAGAAAAGGGAACCCTCTTACACTGTTGATGGGAATGCAAACTAGTACAGCCACTATGGAGAACAGTGTGGAGATTCCTTAAAAAACTGGAAATAGAACTGCCTTATGATCCAGCAATCCCACTGTTGGGCATACACACTGAGGAAACCAGAAGAGAAAGAGACACGTGTACCCCAATGTTCATTGCAGCACTGTTTATAATAGCCAGGACATGGAAGCAACCTAGATGTCCATCAGCAGATGAATGGATAAGAAAGCTGTGGTACATATACACAATGGAGTATTACTCAGCCATTAAGAAGAATTCATTTGAATCAGTTCTAATGAGGTGGATGAAACTGGAGCCTATTATACAGAGTGAAGTAAGCCAGAAGGAAAAGCACCAATACAGTATACTAACGCATATATATGGAATTTAGAAAGATGATAACAATAACCCTGTGTACGAGACAGCAAAAGAGACACTGATGTATGGAACAGTCTTATGGACTCTGTGGGAGAGAGAGAGGGTGGGGAGATTTGGGAGAATGGCATTGAAACATGTAAAATATCATGTATGAAACGAGATGCCAGTCCAGGTTCAATGCACGATACTGGATGCTTGGGGCTGGTGCACTGGGACGACCCAGAGGGATGGTATGGGGAGGGAGGAGGGAGGAGGGTTCAGGATGGGGAGCACATGTATACCTGTGATGGATTCATTTTGATATTTGGCAAAACTAATACAATTATGTAAAGTTTAAAAAAAAAAAAAAAAAGCATCAATTCTTCTGCGCTCAGCTTTCTTCACAGTCCAACTCTCGCATCCATACATGACCACTGAAAAAACCATAGCCTTGACTAGACGGACCTTTGTTGGCAAAGTAATGTCTCTCTCTGCTTTTGAATATGCTCTCTAGGTTGGTCATAACTTTCCTTCTAAGGAGCAAGCGTCTTTTAATTTCATGGCTGCAGTCACCATCTGCAGTGATTTTGGAGTCCCCCAAAATAAAGTCAGCCACTGTTTCCACTGTTTCCCCATCTATTTGCCATGAAGTGATGGGACTGGCTGCCATGATCTGAATTTTCTGAATGTACTTTACTGTATATTAAAATTTTGAAAACTGTCTTATAGCAATAAAAATTACCTTTTAAACAAATGTTGCTTCTTTTTAAAAAATTAAGAAAAGACAGATAAATGTTCAAATAAAATCTCAAGCATTAGAAAATATAAAGAATTATGGTAACTTTAAAATGTTCACATGAGACCAGGACATAAATATTTGGCCACTCAGTAGCATTGATAAAGGCTTTCTTATTCTTTGCAGTGTCTTTTGTAAATTTTCATGTTATCATCAAAAATAAATGTTTCAAAGGAAAATGAGCTAGACATAATTATATATAAACAATGCTGAGATCAATAGCATTTAAAGTAGTTAAGAAGTAAACTGAACATGAAATACACTTCTGCATCTGCTTATTTTAAAATACCTGGAGGCCTTGTTTTATCCCAAAGGCATTTCTAATTTGCATAGCAAAGATAATATTATTTATATTTTCCTTTAATATTCAGATATGTTTGTTTTCACCAGAGAAGAAATGCACCTAACATGTGAAAGCTGGTATCTAAATCTGTGCTTAAGAATCAGTAAGGTTTAAAGTAAATAACTTCTGGTTGAAATGGAAAAATAGTGAACTTTCTGAATTTCACATTGAGGTCATGAAATAATCTGATTTATGATAGCATATGAAAGACAACAAATGATCCCAAATTATCATCTCACACTTTGGATTAAACCGAGTTTCTATAGGTACTAATTTGAAAAATGGATTTTTGGAAATATCTTGAAAGTGCTAATTTCACCAACAAAATGACTCTTGGAATTTTAAATGAACTTTATTACTTGAGAGATTATCAAGTATATATATGTGTTAATAAAATTCTTGCTATTTTAGAATTTGAATTTTAATTTATATAAACATGAATATTTATTATAACATATACTGTTATCTTTGTAGTATTCAATAAATTTAAAAAACTTAGTAAAAGCAGTTAAATGCAGTACTTATGATAAAAGTGTCTAAATTTCACTTTATATTTGAAGATACGGGTCTTTTCAAGAGTGAGCAAATTAATGGAGGTAAAAAGTATTATAAAAAGATAAAATGAGATAATCTTCCAGTTGTGCATATGGATAGTTGTGAAGTAGGAAGTAGCTTTGGAGAAGGTGATGGCATCCCACTCCAGTACTCTTGCTTGGAAAATCCCATGGATGGAGGAGCCTGGTAGGCTGCAGTCCATGGGGTCGCTAAGAATCAGACACGACTGAGCGACTTCACTTTGACTATTCACTTTTCTGCATTGGAGAAGGAATCCCAGGGATGGGGGAGCCTGGTAGGCTGCAGTCCATGGGGTCGCAAAGAGTCGGACATGACTGAGCGACTTCGCTTTGACTATTCACTTTTCTGCATTGGAGAAGGAATCCCACGGACGGAGGAGCCTGGTAGGCTGCAGTCCATGGGGTCGCAAAGAGTCGGACATGACTGAGCGACTTCACTTTCACTTTTCACTTTCATGCATTGGAGAAGGAAATGGCAACCCCCTCCAGTGTTCTTGCCTGGAGAATCCCAGAGACGGTGGAGCCTGGTGGGCTGCCATCTCTGTGGTCCCACAGAGTTGGACACGACTGAAGCGACTTAGCAGCAGCAGCAGCAGCAGGAAGTAGCTTTGGAATTGTGAATTGTATTGAGGAAGAAGTACAGCCTTACTTCTATGACCATGTACACATTTGCCATTGGGATTATAAATGAGATAATGAAGTAACTACCGTTTTAGCAGAATGCCCACAATCATAATTGGTATTGCAAGATTAACCTATTAAACCAAAAATAGCAGTATATATTAATAACTATATTTATAACTGCCCTTGCTAAAGAAGCATATATTTATTCAGAACATGATAGGCTCTAAGAGGATCTCTTCGGTGAATATTTGAAATGGTAGAGGAAGGTATCCATAGTTCTTTTTCAATCTAAACGTTCTTCAGAACAGTTAAGTGGCTTCAGCCAGTGAGGTAGAGGAAGCTACAAAATGCGTAGAAAGAGCTTTCCTATGCCGTGGAGATTTCACCTTGCTAGGAGAGGATTTCTCTCATCGCTTTTCTTTTTGAAGTATTTTTAATTCTCAGAATAAGTGAAACTTTATGTTTCCTGAGGATAATCTGTCTCATCTTGTTGAACCCTGTTTATAATTTTTTCTGTAGATTTTCTATATTCTATCACATATATGTGCCCACTGAGTAACTATAATATAATCTCTTTGAGAAAGGTCTTTGTCTTTGATTCACTGATGCTTGTGTTCGTGACCAGTTGCTTCAGCCGTGTCTGACTCTTTGCACCCGGAGTCAGAGGCTGTACAGGCTCTTCTGTCCATGGGATTCTCCAGGCAAGAATATTGGAGTGGGTTGCCATGCGCTCCTCCAGAGGATCTTCCCCACCCAGGGATCGCCCCACGTCTCCTGCGTCTTCTGCATCGCAGGCGGGTTCTATACTACTGAGCCACCAGAGACGCTCCCAGGAGAGTCTTGTAGCAAACCTGATAGGATACATGGCGGTAGGCATTAGGAAGTAGTGAGAACATACATTCGAATTAATTTTGGCTTCCTTAACTAAGATGTCTGTTAACGCTGAGGTTTCCAGTCTGTTGTTCAAGAATGTTTATTAAATATCTACCTTGTATTTGATTTTGGATTAGAAATCCTAGTCAGGCTATTTTACCAAGTATACTTTAGTAGTGGGTGCTCACTTTCCTTTTGCAGAATTATAGGTATTATTGGTTCTTTTCCTTATTTGTAGTTTATATGTGCCCATCATGTGAATTTATTTTGGTTTTACTACCACTTAAAAGACACATTAAACAAAGATTACCTTATATAATTTAGATACTTAATGTATAAAGTATTATAAAGCATCATTTGATTATCCACATATGGATAGTTCTGATAGTTTTTTTTATACATATTTAATATAAATATTACTATCCTTTCTACAATATATTTGATTTCTATATTCTCCACTCTAACCAGATTGTTTACTTAATATTTTATATGCAAAGCTAAATTTGATGAAGCAGGATGCTTTTACTTTTAGTTGAGTCTTTGATGTCTGGATTGTTTGGTTCTTTGCATACTACTTTTACTTTGAACCAGTGGCATAATTTCTGACTTCTGATGTTCTAACTGAATTTTCAGAAAGGGCTAGTCATCAAGTGGAAGAAACTGAGATATGGATTTACAAACATATGTTTGAATTTTTACTTTGCTGCCTTTTAGCTTTGATTTTTGGTAAGTTTTAAGTTGTTGTTTAGTCACTAAGTCATGCCCAGCTCTTTTGCAACCTCATGGACTGTCGCCCGCCATGTTCCTCTGTTCATGGGATTTCCTAGGCAAGAATACTGGAGTGGGTTGCCATTTTCTCCTCCAGAGGATCTTCCCAACAGGAAGATCCATTTTTTGCTGTTAGAAATATTGCTGTGATAAATATATTTGAAAAAAATCTTCTTGAAAATCTTGAATCAAGTATTTGAGCTTTAAAGAAGCTCTACAATATATAGCCAGCAACACTATATATGAGTACCTATTTCATAGCATCCCTACCAGCTTTGTGTAGTTTATTATCATGAGATAGGTGTGTAAAAATGAGTATGGAATAATCTGACAGCACTTCTACATTTACTTAAGTATTAAAACCTTATATATGTATAATTGTCATTTTTTGGCACTCTTTCCAAACATTAATTTTACTTTCTCTCTCTATACTTTTATACCTAAAGATATTACACTTTTCTTTGAAAAGTGTAATGTTGTTTACAGTTTTATTGAGATATAATTAACAAAATGTAAACATTGTATAAATTTAAGATGAGAACATGATGTTTTGATTCATATAGATTGCAAGCTAATTAACATATCCATTACTTCTCATAGTTACCTTTTTTGTGTGTGCTTTGTCTACTTAAGATCTGCTCTTTAAATTTCAAGTATATAATATTAATCACTATAGTCACCAAGCTATATATTATATCTCCAGAACTTACTCATCTTACATAACAAAATATTGTATCCCTTGAACAACATCTCCTCAGTTCTCCCATCCCTAAGCCTGGCAACTACCATTTTACTGTCTGCTTTTATGAGTTTGACCTTTTCAGATTCCACATGTAAGTTAGATCACAAAGTATTTGTCTTTCTGGGTCTGACTAATTTTAAGTATCATAATGCCCTCCAGGTTCATTCGTGTTGTCACAAACAGAAGTATTTCCTTCCATTTTAAGGCTGACTAACATTCCATTATATGTATATAATTTTATTTATCTCTTTGTCCATTGATGGACAGTTAGGTTGTTACCATATCTTGCCTATTGTGAGTAATGTTGCAGTGAACGTGAGTGTGTAGATAATTAACTCTCCAAGATCCAGCTTTTGTTGCCTTTGAATGTATACATGGAAGCAGAGTTACTGAACCATGCGGTAGTTCTATATTAATTCTGTGAGGAACCTCCATACTGTTTTCCAGAGTGGCTGTGCCAGTTTATGTTCCCATCTGAGAATGTACAAGGGTTCTCTTTTTTTCCACTTTCTCATCAGCACTTTTTATTACTTGTCTTTTGATGATAGCTAACAGGTTTGGAGTGATAATTCATTTGATTTTGATTTGCATTTCCCTGATGGTTAGTGAGCATCTTTTCTTGTACCTATAGGCCATTTGTATATGCTCTTTGGAAAAATGTCCATTCAGATTTTCTGCCCATTTTAAAAATCAGATTTTTTTGTTGTTGTTTATGTATTTTAGGTATTAACCTCTTATAAGATTTATGATCGGCAATTTTTTTTGCCATTTTGTGGGTTGTATTTTCATTCTGTTGACTCTTTCTTTTGCTGTGCTTTTTAGTTTATTTTAGTGCTTTTTAGTTTGATTTAGTCCCACTTTTTCATTTCTGCCCGTTTTTGTGCTTTCAGTGTAATATCTAAAAAAAAAAAAAAAGTGTTGTCAACAGCATTGTTAAGTTTTCTCAAGTTGTCTTCTAGAAGTTTTACACTTTCAATTTTTGTATTTTAAGTTTTTAATCAACTTTAATTCTTGTGAGTGGTGTAGATAGGAGTCCAAATTCATTCTTCTACTGTGGTTATCTAGTTTTCCCCAAAATATTTACCAATGAGAACTTCCTTTTCCCACTGAGTATTCATGGCTCCCAGTTGAAATGTTAATTGACTGTGTATGTGAGGGTTTATTTCTGAGCTCTTGATTATATTCCATTGATTTATGTGTCTGTTTGTATGCCAGTACCATATTATTGTGGTTACTATAGATTTCATATGTAGTTTGAAATTGTGAAGTGTGATGCTGCCAGTCTTTTTCTTCTTTCTCAGGATTACATTGGCTATTAGGGATCCTTAATGATTCCACAAATATTTTACAATTGTTTGTCTTATTTCTGTGAAGATTGCCCTTAGGATTTTTATAGAGATTGCATTGAATATATAGATGGCTTTATGTACTATGGATATTTTAGTAATATTATTTATTCCGTTTCATGAACATGGAGTATCTTTCATTTGTTTATATCTTTTTCAGTTTCTCTCATCAAACTCTTATAGTTTTCAGTGTACAGGTGCTTTTACCTTCTTATTTCTAATTTTTTTTATTGTTTTTGCTGCTGTTATGAATGGGATTGTTTTAGTTCTTTCTTAAAAATTATTTATTTAATTGGAGGCTAATTGCTTTACAATATTGTGGTGGTTTTTGCCATACACTGACATGAATCAGCCACAGGTGCACATATGTCCCCCATCCTGAAACCCCTCCCCTCCTCCTTCCCCACCCTATCCCTCTAGGTTGTCCCAGAGCACTGGCTTTGAGTGCCCTGCTTCATGCATCAAACTTGCACTGGTCATCTATTTTACATATGTTAATATACATGTTTCAATGCTATTCTCTTAAATCATCCCACCCTCGGCTTCTTCCAGAGTCCAAAAGTCTGTTCTTTACATCTGTGTCTCTTTTGTCTTGCATAAGACACACAAATGTAATTTTGTATTGCATATAGTGTCGTTGTTACTTTCTTTCTAAGTTAATATACTGTGTTTGTGTTTCTCTTTCTGACTTACTTCACTCTGTATAATAGGCTCCAGTTTCATCCACCTCATTAGAACTGACTCAAATGCATTCTTTTTTATAGCTGAGTAATATTCCATTGTGTATATGTACAACAACTTCCTTATCTGTTCATCTGCCGAAGGAAATCTAGGTTGCTTCCGTGTCCTGGCTATTGTAAACAGTGCTGCAGTGAACATTGGGGTACGTGTGTCTCTTTCAATTCTGGTTTCCTGGGTGTGTATGCCCAGCACTTTATTTCTTTTTAAATGTTTCATTGTTAATGTATAGAACACACCTACTTCTTTATGTTGATTTTTGTGCACTGCAACTTTATTGAATTGATTGATTAGTTCTGCCAGTGTTTTGGTGGAGTCTTTAGGATTTTCTGTATGTAAGATCATATGATTGAAAATGAAAAACAGTTTTACTTTCTTCTAATTTGGGCACCTTTTATTTCTTTTTCTTGCCTGATTACTCTGCCTAGGATCACCAGTACCATGTGCTAAGTCATTGTTTCAGTTGTGTCCTACTTTGTGCAACCCTGTGGACTGCAGGCTGCCAGGCTCCTCAGTCCATGGGATTCTCCAGGCAAGAATACTGGAGTGGATTGTCTTTTCCTTCTACAGGGGATATTCCCGAACCACTCTTATGTCTAACCTGCCTTGACAGGTGGGTTCTTTACCACTAGCACCACCTGGGAAGGCCACCAGTATGATGCTAAATATTAATAGAAGTAATGACTGAATATCTTTGTCTTATTCCTGATCTTAGATGGAAAGCTTTCAAACATTAACTGTTTAGTATTATTTTAGCTATGGACTCATCTATATATTTTTTATTATGTTGAAGTATATTCTATTTATACTCCATTTGTTGAGTGTTTTTTATCATAAAAGGATGTTTTATTTTGTGAAATTTCTTTTCTGCATCTACTGAGATGATCATATATATGAGTTTTATTCTTTAATTCTGTTAATGTGGTGTTTCACATTTATTAATTTAAATATATTGAACCATCTTTGTGTACCTGGGATAACTCTTACTTTATCTTGTTGTATGGTCCTTTCAGTGTGCTGTTAAATTCAGTTTGCCAGAATGTTGAGGACTTTTACACCTTATGTTTATCAGGAATTTTGGTCTGCAGTTTTCTTGTAGTTCTCTTGCTGGGTTTTGCTATAAAGATAATGGGGGTGTGGAAAATGAATGTAAATATGATTTTTTTCTTGACTATTTTGGAAGAGTTTAAGAAGGATGGCATTAATTCATTTTTTTTAGATGTTTGGTAGAAATGACCAATAAACTATTGGAATTGAGCTTTGTTTTTTGGGGATATTTTGGATTCAATTTAAACTCCTTTTCAGATTTTCTCTCTTTTTTTTTTTTTTTTAGATCAGTGGGAATTTTAATCAAAGAATTGTACATTTTCTTCGAACATATATCGCTTTGTATTAGGAAATGACATTGTGATCCATTTCACTACAATATTACAAAATATTTACAAGAAAATATTAAAAATAACTCAAACATGAAAGGCAAGATGGGGGTGAAAAAACTGGTTTTTCCAGAAATCTCTACTCCAGTGCCCACAGCACACAATAAGAGAGCCAAAACAAATAACAAAGTTCCCCTTGATCACAAGTTTCCAAGGAATTGGAGTAGGGGAAGAAATCTGATGAAAATGTCGGAGGATGATTCTGCTGTGCCTCTTGCCAAAACAGCACCCAAATCTGGCCCATTTGTTCCCGTGTTGGTGCAGACTAAGGACGATGTCTATGAGGCTTTCATGAAAGAGATGGAAGGGCTGCTGTGACAGCTTTGGATGCTAGATCAGGCTTCTGTTCACATCAGTGGTTCATGGAGAAAGAGGCTCTTACTCAGCTTAGGTGGAAGAGTTGCTTTCACTGTCAGGGTATTTTTAATTTCATTTCAAGGAATATCTTAAAGTTTAGCCTTGTTCAGATTTTCTCTTTCTTCATGATTAAGTCTTGGTAGGTTGTCTCTTTCCTCAAATTTATTCCATCTCTTCTATGTTATCCAATTTGTTTACAAATAATTCTTTATAGTAGTCTCTTAACTGTGCTTTGTATTTCTGTTGTATCTTTTGTACTATGTCTTATTTCATCTATAGTTTTGAGTCTTCTCTCATTTTTCTCACTAAACGTTTGTCAATTTTATCAATAAATCAACTCAATTTCATAGATATTTTTTCTTTCTTTTAGTCCCTACTTGTTTCATTTATTTCTGCTCTATTTTTTATTAATTCCTTCCTTCTGCTATTTTTGGCCTGAGGTCTTTTTTTTTTTTTAAGTTCTTTGAAGTGTAAATTTAGGTTGTTTGAGATCTTTCTTTATCTTAATGTAGGCATTGCTTGCCATAGTTTTTTTCTCTTAGAATTGTTATTATTATTCCACAGAGTTTTAAAGTACTTTTTCATTTGTATCAAATTATTTTTTATTTTTTGCTGTCTAAAAGTGTGTTATTTAATTTCTGCATATCTGCAAGTCTCCCAATTTCCTCCTGTTACTGATTTCTGATTTCATGGCATTGTGGTTGTGTAGATATTTGATGTGATTTCAGTCTTCATAAACTTGTAAATCTTGTATTATGGATCAGCATATGATCTATGCAATAATTAAATGAGACTGCAGAATCCCACTGACATCAATGGACATATCAACCAGACAAAAAATTAAATAAGACAACAGAATCCTATGTGACCCCTAGACCAGTTGGACTAAATTGATATTTACAGGACACTGTGTCCAAGAAAAATTAGAAGAGACATTCTTTTCAACCATGCATGTAATGTAATGTTCTCAGGGATAGTCAATATAATAGGTCACAAAACAAGCCTCAGCAGACTTTAAAGTGTAGAAGTTATTTAAGCCTATTTTCTGACCACAGCTCTATGAAACTAAAATTCAACCACAGAAAGAAAAATGGAAAAAGTATGAACACATGGAGGCTAAACATTATGCTATTAAAAAAACCAATGGGTCAACAATAAAATCAAAGAAGAAATCAAAATACCTCAAGACAATCAAAAATAAAAACACAATCTTATAAAATCTTAGGGATTCAACATAGCAGTTCTAAGTGGGAAGTTCACAGTGATAAGGCCTTCCTCAAGAAACAAAAATCTCAAGTAAATGACTTAACTTGTCAACTAAAAGAATTGGGAAAAATAGTTCACCCAAGAGGTAGCAGAGGGAAGGAAGTAATAAAGATTAAAGAAGAAATAAAATAGAGATCAAGTAAATAATAATTCTGATCAATAAAACCAAGAGCTGACTTTTTGAAAAAGAAGTCAACAAATCTCTAGCCAGGCCTTATGAAGAAGAAAATACAGAAGGCCGAAATGAACAAAATAAGAAGTGAAAGAGGAGACATAACAACTGATACTACAGGGGGGAAAAAAAAGTCCTAGGAGACTACTATGAACAGTGATATCAATTAAATGGACAACCTAGAAGAAATGGTTAAGTTTCTGAATACATAACTGCAAAAGCTGAGTAAATTAAAAAAAATGACAATTCAAATAGACTGATTACTATGTATGAAAGATAATCTGTTAAAAACAAAAAAAAACTACCTACAAATGCAAGTCCAACACCAAATGACTTCACTGGAAATTTCCACCAAACATATAAGGAATTTATACCTGTCTTTCTTAAAACATACCTAGAAATTGAAGTGGAGTGAATATTTCCAAATTCATTTTATGAAGCCACCATCATACTGATATAAAAATCACAAAAAGCCACTATAAAGAAAATTATAGGCAAGAACTCTATGCATGTAGATAAAAAAATTCTCAACAAACTATTAGAAGTTAAATCCAATAGTACATAAAAAGGATCATACACCATGATTAAGTTGGAGTCATTTCAGGGTTTCAAGGATGGTTCAACATATGCAAATTAACCAGTGTTGACAACAGGAAAGACAAAAGCTACATGTTCATCTCAACAGATGAAGAAAAAGTATTTGACAAAATAGGACATCTCTTCATGTTGATAAAAATCACCAAAATGGGTTTAGAGGGAGCATATCTCAACCTAATAAAACTATTTTTGACAAATCCACAGCCAGTGTAATACTAAAGAAGGAAATGATGAAAGCCTCCCTGCTAAATTCAGGAACAAGCCAAGAATGTCTACTCTCACCACTTGTGTTTAACATATCCTACCCATAGTATTCAGCCAAGAAAAAATTTAAAAAGTATTCTGATCGGAAGGGAGAATATAACATTGTCCATATTTGCAGGTGACTTGACACTCTATATAGAAGATACTAAAATCTCCACAACAAAGTATTAGGACTAATAAATGAATTGGTGTCTCGTACACAGGGTTATTGTTATCATCTTTCTAAATTCCATATATATGCGTTAGTATACTGTATTGGTGTTTTTCCTTCTGGCTTACTTCACTCTGTATAATAGGCTCCAGTTTCATCCACCTCATTAGAACTGATTCAAATGAATTCTTCTTAATGGCTGAGTAATACTCCATTGTGTATATGTACCACAGCTTTCTTATCCATTCATCTGCTGATGGACATCTAGGTTGCTTCCATGTCCTGGCTATTATAAACAGTGCTGCGATGAACATTGGGGTACACGTGTCTCTTTCTCTTCTGGTTTCCTCAGTGTGTATGCCCAACAGTGGGATTGCTGGATCATAAGGCAGTTCTATTTCCAGTTTTTTAAGGAATCTCCACACTGTTCTCCATAGTGGCTGTACTAGTTTGCATTCCCACCAACAGTGTAAGAGGGTTCCTTTTCCACACCCTCTCCAAAATTTATTTGTAGACTTTTGGATCGCAGCCATTCTGACTGGTGTGAAATGGTACCTCATAGTGGTCTTGATTTGCATTTCTCTGATAATGAGTGATGTTGAGCATCTTTTCATGTGTTTGTTAGCCATCTGTATGTCTTCTTTGGAGAAATGTCTATTTAGTTCTTTGGCCCATTTTTTGATTGGGTCATTTATTTTTCTGGAGTTGAGCTGTAGGAGTTGCTTGTATATTTTTGAGATTAGTTGTTTGTCAGTTGCTTCATTTGCTATTATTTTCTCCCATTCTGAAGGCTGTCTTTTCACCCTGCTGATAGTTTCCTTTGATGTGCAGAAGCTTTTAAGGTTAATTAGGTCCCATTTGTTTATTTTTGCTTTTATTTCCGATATTCTGGGAGGTGGGTCATAGAGGATCCTGCTGTGATGTATGTCAGAGAGTGTTTTGCCTATGTTCTCCTCTAGGAGTTTTATAGTTTCTGGTCTTATGTTTAGATCTTTAATCCATTTTGAGTTTATTTTTGTGTATGGTGTTAGAAAGTGTTCTAGTTTCATTCTTTTACAAGTGGAAGACCCAGAGGGATGGTATGGGGAGGGAGGAGGGAGGAGGGTTCAGGATGGGGAGCACATGTATACCTGTGATGGATTCATTTTGATATTTGGCAAAACTAATACAATTATGTAAAGTTTAAAAAAAAAAAAAAAAGAAAAAAAAAAAAAAAAAAAAAAAACAAAACAAAAAAAAAATAATTCTAAGGTCAACCTCACAAAAAAATAAAAATAAAAAAATAAATGAATTGGGCAGAGTAGCAGAATTCAAGATTAATATACAGAAATACATTGCATTTCTTTATACAAGCAATGAAATATCAAAATGAGCAAGTAAATAGTCCTGTTAAAAATCACTTCAAAAAATAAAATGCATATGAATAATCTTAACCAATGAGATTAAAGAGCTGTATGCTGAAAACTGTAAAACATTAGTAAAGGAAATTGAAGTTGATTTAAAGAAGTGGAAAAAGATCCCATTATTATTTTTTATTCCATTATTTTGTATTGGAAGAATTAATATTGTTAAAGTGGCCATAATATCCAAAGCAGTCTACAGATTTAATATAATCCATATTGAAACACTCTTGACTTTTTCATAGAAGTGGAACAAATAATTTGAAGATTTATTATGGAACCATAAAAGACCCAGAATTGTCAAGGCAGTCCTGAGGAAAAAGAACAATGTGGAGGCATAACCCTTCTAGACTTCAGACAGTACTACAAAGCTATAGTAATCAATACAGCATGATATTGGCACAAAAAGAGACATAAACACTAACAGAATAGAACAGAAATCCAAGAAATAAACCACACACCTATGGTCAATTAATCTTTGAAAGGAGGCAAGTATATATAATGGAGTAAAGATAGTCTTTTCAGGCAGTGTTATTGGGAAAACTGGACAGTCACTCATACATCAATGTAGTTAGAATACTCCCTCATACCATGTACAAAAGTGAACTCAAAATGTTTTAAAGACTTAAATATAAGACATGATACCTTAAAACTCCTAGAAGGGAATATAGGCAAAACAGTCTTTGACATAAATCATAGCAATATTTTCTTACATAAGTCTCACAAGGGAAAATGAATAAAAGCAAAAATAAACAAATGGGACCGACCTAATCAAGCTTATGAGCTTTTGCACAGTAAAGAAAATCATCAACAAAACGAAAAGGCAGCCTGTGGACTGGGAGTAAATATTTGCAAATGGTGTAACTGACAAACAGTTAATTTCCAAAATGTATGAAGAACTCATAGAACTCAACATATACAAAAAAAAGAAAAAAAACAACAATCCAATCAAAAATATGGGTGGAAGTTCTGAATAGATATTTCTCCAAAGAAAACATACAGATGGCCAACAGGCTAATGAAAAGATGCTCAACATTGCTAATTATTAGAGAAATGAAAATCAAATGGGGTATCACCTCACTCTAATCAGAATGGGTATTACCAAAAAGTCTGCAAATAATAAAAGTTGAAGAAGGTATGGAGAAGAGGGAACTCTCCTACACTGTTGGTGGGAATTTAGATTGATATATCTGCTATGGAAAACAGTATGGAGGTTTCTTAATGAACTAAAAATATAGTTACTGTATGGTCCAGCAATATTACTTCTGGGTATCTATCTGAAAGCATGAAAGCTGCAATTTGAAAGGGTACATGCACCCCCAATATTCATAGCAGCCCTGTTTACAATAACCAGGACAACTCCAGTACCCATCAGTGGACAAACGGTTTAGGAAGTTGTGGTATATACACACAATAAAATATTACTCAACCATAAAAATGATTGAAATTTTGCCATTTCCAGCAACATGGTTGGACCTGGAGAATATTATATTTAGTGAAGTAAATCAGAGAAAGACAAATACTATGTGATATAAATTATATGTAATTGATCTATATACAAAACAGATAATTTTATTTATTTATAAATCTATATACAAAACAGAAATAGACTCACAAATACAGGAAAATAACTTATGGATACCAAAAGGGGTAGGGAAGGAGGGAGTGACAAATTAGGAATATGGGTTTAACAGATACACACTATTATACATACAATAGGTGAGCAAGAAGGATTTACTGTATAACAAAAGGTCTTATATTCAGTATCTTGTAATAACCTATAATGGAATATAATCTTTAAAAAACCTGAATCACTTTGCTGTACACTTGAAACTAACACAGTATTGTAAATCATCTATGCATGCGTGCCTGCTAAGTAGCTTCAGTCATGTCTGACTCTGTGCGACCCTTTGGACTACTGCCAGGCTACTCTATCCATGGGATTCTCCAGGTAAGAATATTGGAGTGGGTTGCCATACCATCCTCCAGGAAAATCACCTATACTTCAATTAAAAGTGACATTGCATATGAGGAAAATGATCACATCTATAGATTTTTTATCTGTGTTTCTAAGAGAAAATTTGAAGATTAATTCATTTCTACTTTGAGGGCATGCATTATGGAGCATGTTTTTCACATTGAAGTTAAAAATCTAATAATTAAATATTTTATATTTATGTTGAATGCATTTATAGTTTCTAAAAAAAAACATTTTTTTTCAACTTGCCATTACTTTTAAATTACTTTTCTTCACTGGTGAAAATTGTTAATTATCCAGATAAACAATATTGTTTTAAAAATGTTGTTTGGAAAATACTGTGATACTCATAAGTAAGACCAAGTAGTTTAGCTAAAGGGTCTTAGTCATTGATACAAAATATACTTCAGTTATGTTTTAAATAACCTCTATTCCTATTTTTCAAGTTTTATAGTATTTTCCTATGTACTATTTAATCTCCTGTTAATCCCTTCTAATGTGTTTTTCATTTCAGATACTGAAATGTTCACTTCTGAATATTCTTACATTTTTTTAATCAATACATACTCCATTTGTTTTTTATAGTTATGATTTTCTTTAAAATCTTGAGTATACTTATCATAGGCACTTAGGTTCTAATTTCCTAATTTTATTATCTTAGTCATTGATATTTCTCTACATTTTGGATCATATGTTTCATCTTTGCATTCTTGGTAATTTTTGACTGAATTCCAGACAGTGTGAATTTTATGTGTGTTTGATGATTGTTATATGCCTTTAAAAAATTGAACTTTTTCTTGTGTGCAGTTAAGTTACTTGTAGTTCAGTTTGATCTTTTGCAGCTTTGTTAGCATAGATTGATTGCATGCGTGCTTAGCTGCAACCAACTCTTTGCAGTCCCATGAGCCTTCCAGGCTCATCTGTCCACAGAATTTTCCAGGTATAAAGAATACTGAAGTGAGTTGCCATTTCCCACTCCAGGGAATCTTTCCTACCCAGGGATCAAGCCTGTGTCTTTTTTGTCTCCTGCGTTGGCATTCGGATTTTTTTACTGACTGTGCTGCCTGGGAAGCTCCTAGCATAGATACAAAGAAGCATTTCTTCCTGTGTAGGGTGAATTTAGTTCCACTATTAAAACATGGCCATTGTGGCAACTCTGTCTTATCCCCTGTAGATTACAAGGTCCTTCCTCTCAGGCTGAGGGTAACGTGAATTATTTTTGGCCCTCAGTCCCCTCTAGAAATTGTTCAGTCAGTTGCTTTCCTGAACTCCAGTCTGTGTCTACTCCACTTAATGAGACCCTGAGCTCTGGGTATCCCTTCCTTCATTGTAGCTTGGAAACTGTCTTTAGATAGTGAGCTACAGCAATCATACAGATTACTTCATTAGGGTTCACTGTCCTTTGCTCTGTGGCCCGTGTCTGAAAATATTCTATATGTTATGTACAGTTTGTAAGTTTTTTAAGGCAGCTGGGCAATTTTTTGTCCGTTATCTCTTATATGGTTGGAAGCAGAAGTTAACTCAGCTTTATGGTGAGAAATGACCCAGAAAGTTCAGAAAATTTAAAATATATGATGCATTGTGAACAGATAGTAACTTAACATAAAATTGAAGTTCTACCAAGAAAGAAGATTTTTTAAAAATCTGATTAGCTTAATTTTATTAGCTTATTTTTTTCACATTGCAAGTTAAATTTTCCATTAAAATACCAAATATAAAAAAGTTCAACAAACTGTTGTTGTATTCAGAGTTTCAGATAGCCCTCTTACAGTGAACTTAATTGACTGATGTAGATAATGATTGTACCTGGAAGCTCTTTGTGGTTAAAAATTTGTGCTGAAATATCTTATGTTTAACCTTGAGAGCGTGTGACTTATTTCTCATTACCTGAGTTTTTATATTCTTAATACTCCTTCAGTCTTAGAGTTGAGAAATATATGAACCTGCTGAAATGCTTATGATATCATAGGATGAGGTGAGATTAAATTTGAGTGAGACTGAGTAGAATTATAAGAATTAAGAACTACTTCCAAGAAGTTGAGAGACTTTTTAGTAAAAATCTCTGTTACTGTTGTAATTAATAACTGTTGACACATTATAATATTTAGTCATTTAAATAATAGATTTGTTTTCTTTAGATATTAATTGATAGTTTCCCAAATTGTCTCAGTTCATAGTGCCCTTATTATCTCAGTAATATTTTCATGGCACTTAAAGAGAAATACCTGAGAATACTGTCAACTAACTATGTATATCATAAAAGTTTAATAATCATTAAAATGTACATATAGATTAAAATAATATCTTAATTTAATTCTTTAATAGCCATAAGTGTTTGTTACAAGATGTGTGAGACTTTTGGGTACTAGACAGATTTCTCAAACTTTGGCATCAGATTGGACATTAACAACCTAATTTCTTATTTCACATTGCTTTTTGCTCTCAACTTGATTCTTATCACAGCAGTTGTCAAAAACCCACCTTCATAAGGACATGATGCCTTGAAAGGAATGCAGTGCAATCTGACATTGAAACTCTGAACTTCTTTAGTTAGTAGTTTGTGCAGTGTCCAACAGCTGTCAATTAATGCTGTTTTCACCTTATTTAAAATATCTAGCAGTGCCCCTGTTTTCACTATAGGACCCATGGGAGCCTTGGCACACACTTTGGGTGCTAGAATTAAATCATTCTTTTCTAATGTTTATTACTGTTTTGTATGAAATTTCAGTATGATTAGTGTCCTAACTAATTTTTCTGTTTCAAAATATAGAATCCTTTTTTATCTTTTGTGATTAGCAAATTTCTTAAGAAATTGATTTAATAATGGTGAAATAAAGAAATAGTGTAATTGGCATTTTTCTCTGATAGAAAAGTATTTACAGCAGAGACTTCATAGAAAAATGATTGAGTACATTGGTTTTGTGCACCATATTTACAAATACCTGGAATACAAAAAGAAGTAGTTAGTGAACAAAATATTAAAATGTGATAATAAATGGAATTAAGATGGATACATTATTACTCTACAAAGTAGTGTGAATAAGTAGAAAAGAAAAATATGAATTTTATTACAGGGGTTTAAGGGAAAATAGTTCAAACTATTGGTGTCAATTATTGTCTTGTAATAGACAAAGAATATTACTGGTTGATTCTTAAAGATAACTGTCCACTGAACTGAACTGTACTATGATTCAAATGATTTTTTAAAACAATGTATTTATAAAGAAATATATTCTGAACTATGTACAAAGTTATTTTTGTGTACTATTATGATATGTATATATTTTCAGTTCCATGTGTTTACAGTTTAATACATCAAGGAACAACCATAATGATAATAGTTTATATTTAGCAAGTGTTTACTATGGGCCACACACAGTTCTTAATGATTTCCGTATATTGACTGAATTCCTACAATATTCCTATGAGATATACTATTATTATTCTCATTTAATATATCAAGGAAATGGACCACAGTGAATTTTAAGTAATTTGCTCAAGCTAATGAGTGGTGGAATCAGAGTGTGAAATCAGGCATATAGTTCCAGAGTTTTTGTTTTTCAGTTCTTTTCAGTTCAGTCGCTCAGTCATGTCCAACTCTTTGCGACCCCATGAATCGCAGCACTCCAGGCTTCCCTGTCCATCACCAACTCCCGGAGTTCACCCAAACTCATGTGCATCTAGTTGGTGATGCCATCCAGCCATCTCATCCTCTGTCGTCCCCTTCTCCTCCTGCCCCCAATCCCTCCCAGCATCAGAGTCTTTTCCAATGAGTCAACTCTTCGCATGAGGTGGCCAAAGTATTGGAGTTTCAGCTTCAACATCAGTCCTTCCAATGAACACCCAGTCCTAAAGGACTGGTCTCCTTTAGGATGGACTGGTTGGATCTCCTTGCAGTCCAAGGGACTCTCAAGAGTCCTCTCCAACACCACAGTTCAAAAGCATCAGTTCTTTGGCGCTTAGCTTTCTTCACAGTCCAACTCTCACATCCATACATGACCACTGGAAAAACCATAGCCTTGACTAGACGGACCTTTGTTGGCAAAGTAATGTCTCTGCTTTTGAATATGCTATCTATGTTGGTCAAAACTTTCCTTTCAAGGAGTAAGTGTCTTTTAATTTCATGGCTGCAGTCACCATCTGCAGTGATTTTGGAGCCCCCCAAAATAAAGTCTGACACTGTTTCCACTGTTTCCCCATCTATCTGCCATGAAGTGATAGGACCAGATGCCATGATGTTTGTTTTCTGAATGTTGAGCTTTAAGCCAACTTTTTCACTCTCCACTTTCACTTTCATCAAGAGGCTTTTTATTTTTAGTTCCTCTTCACTTTCTGCCATAAGGGTGGTTAACCCCTCCCTAAAGAGAAAATGAACTCCTGAGTGTTAACAAAGAAAATGCTTGTCGCTTAATAAAAAAGAAAACAAGTGAACGTGATCTATGTTTATTTTAAGATCCTAGACTTTAAAGTTGTTTCTAAGTTATTAGTTCAGGGAAAAGGAGACAACCATAATGCCTTTAAACTTTGAAAAATAAAGTACATTTATTAGTGATATTTTATCCCATTTAAGATTAAATTAGGAATCTTAAATTCAAGATTACAATTTGAATATATTTCATGGTGATCTCAAAAAATTGTGTTTTAATAGGTAATTACTGGAAGCTATTAATAAATCTGTTGCAGAGGTCATGTGAATGATTTGATGGAGGAGTGTAACTATGCCTAATCAGAATTTTGAACTATAATAATGCTAGAAATGAAAGCTATTTGGTTTATTGGGCCAGCACAGAAATATGATATTTTCCTTGTATCTTTTGGTTCTTAATGAAGACTATTGTTTCTTTCTTTTAAAATATACTCTCCCATCTCAGCACAAAATACCAAAGCATTCAATTAATACAGGTATTTTTATTGTTTTTAGTCTTCTTGAAATTTCTGTTTTTTTATGAGCTTTTAAGTTCTAGATTTATATAGATTGTATTAGAGTTTGTGTACCTATTGATGCTTAATAAATATTTTTAATTTAATTCAGAATTATTACCTGAATGCCTAGTATGTGCTCAGAATTCTGCTTATTACATTAAGAGAGAGTGGGTCAGGGAAAGTAAAAAACATTAGTGTCTCTTAGAAGCTAGTGGTAGTAAAAAATGTAATCATTATTTTAGAGATATCTTCCCTGACCTCCTTTATTAACTAAACAAGCTCTCTTCCTGCATTTATTTTGTCTTAAATCTTGTTTGTTTTGGCATGCTTGTTAAATTAAAAAATCATTTTTTCTGTGATTAAAGATTTTTCACTCATGAATTGTGAGTGATTCACCCCTGAATCAGTAAGAGATTTACATAAAATCACAACTTCTGGAAATCTATTTAAGATTAAATTTTAATGTCAGGAATTTTCAAATTGACAGTGGGAAACGATGGTCTCTCAGCTCAGTCTATTTTAACAAAATTCCATAAACTCGGTATCACCGACTCAATGGACATGAGTTTGAGCGAGCTCTGGGAACTGTGAAGGACAGGGATGTCTGGCCTGCTGCAGTCTATGGGGTTGCAAAGAGTCGGACATGACTGAGCGACTGAACTGACTGATAAACTCTGTGACTTACACGACAAATATTTACTTCTCACTCTCTGAAGACTGGAAGCACAAGATCAGGTTCTGTGGAGAGTCCTATTCTGGGTTGCAGGGTGCCAACTTCTTATATCCTCATATGGCAAGAAGAGAGAGCTCTGGTCTCTTCATTGCCACTTAAGGACACCAATCCCATTCATGGGCTTCCCTGGTAGCTAAGCTGGTAAAGAATCTGCCTGCAGTGCAGGAGACCCTGATTTGATTCCTGGGTCAGGAAGTTTCCCTGGAGAAGGGATAGGCTAGGAAAGGCTACCCACTGCAGTATTCATGGGCATTCCTGCTGGCTCAGATGGTAAAGAATCCACCTACAATGTGGGAGACCTGGGTTAGATCCTTGGGTTGGGAAGATCCCCTGGAGGAGGGCATAGCAACACACTCCAATATACTTGCCTGGAGAATCCCCATGGACAGAGGAGCCTGGTAGGCTACAATCCACAGGGCTGAAAAGAGTTGGACATGACTGAGTGACTAAGCACAATCCCATTCATGAAGACTACTCTCATAAGTTGATTACTTCCCAGTTCTGTACCTCCAAATACCATCATGTTAGGGATTGTCACTGAAAGACACAAACTTTCAGTCTGTGACGGATGGTTGAGATCATAGACTTAGAAGTCATACAGACCAGAATTTAAATTGCATTATTTCCATCCCTTCCTAACTTAAATTCTCTAGGCCTCAGTTTCCACATCTGTTAAGAGGATTTTAAAAAGAGTTTATTGAGGAATTAGAGAAGCATCTAGTTAAAAACTTTTCCAGTAGCATGTATTCAAAATTGGCATTGATACTTGAAAGTTCTCTCAAGTGGCCAAAACTTTGATCAGGGATGTGCAAGGAATGTCTCATTTAATTGTAATCATTGAGGAGTTATAGATTGAAAAAAGACTCATTTATATCAGTATTTTCTTTACTGAGTAGTAGATTCATTTTGGAGAAGGCAGTGGCACCCCACTCCAGTACTCTTGCCTGGAAAATCCCATGGATGGAGGAGCCTGGTAGGCGGCAGTCCATGGGGT
Source organism: Bos mutus (assembly GCF_027580195.1). NCBI lineage: Eukaryota > Metazoa > Chordata > Mammalia > Artiodactyla > Bovidae > Bos > Bos mutus. The sequence continues at coordinate 85,134,708 of NC_091624.1, forward strand.
CGCTAAGAGTTGGGCACAACTGAGCAACTTCCCTTTTACTTTTCACTTTCATGCATTGGAGAAGGAAATGGCAACCCACTCCAGTATTCTTGCCTGGAGAATCCCAGGGACAGAGGAGCCTAGTGGGCTGCCATCTATGGGGTCGCACAGAGTTGGACATGACTGAAGTGACTTAGCAGCAGCAGCAGCAGCAGATTAATTTAAGAGATTTTTGAGCTATAATCTATTCATGACCTTTATGTCATTTATCAAGGTTTATGATGAGATTGGACTACCTGCATTTTAACACAGATTCACAGGCAATTTTGACATTCCAGAAGAGACTCTAAACTAGAAAGGTGAATATTATTATCTTTAAGGATGAAGAAAATCTGAGATTCAATATTTAAAAGGTTTAAAGACAGGGAAAAATATACATCTTTCATTAGAACTTCTGTAAAGAAGTTATTTTTAATGATTTATGGTTAAGAACACAGCTATGTAGACAAGACTACTTGGTTTGGAACCTTGGCTCTACCACTTTCTTGTTGTATGAATCGAGGCAAAATAATTACTTTTATATGCTTTAGCTTTCTTTTCATTTTTTTAACCTTAGTTTTCATTTTTGTGAAATGAAAATAGTTGTTTAGAGTTAATGCATTATAGTCATCACCATCATCTCCATATCGTGTTATAGTTTAAGTATCTTTTAAGTTTGTTTTTGGAGAATCGAGAAAAGCCAGTTAGCATCTTCCAGAATATAGGCTTCCAAAAGTTACTCCTTTTTGATGTTATCAGTCAGTTCAGTTCAATTCAGTTGCTCAGTCGTGTCCGACTCTTTGCGACCCCATGAATCGCAGCATGCCAGGCCTCCCTGTCTATTACCATCTCCCAGAGTTCACTCAAACTCAACATCCATCGAGTTGGTGATGCCATCCAGCCATCTCATCCTCTGTCATCCCCTTTTCCTCCTGCCCCCAATTCCTCCCAATAGTTCATTAATATTAAATTTTTAATTGTTAAAAGAATGTATATTGTACTTGAAGTTAAATACTCAAATTCAAACATATATCTAAATCTCAAATTGAAGATGTTTAGAGTTTATCAAAATTAATACTTTTATTGTTTCATACATACTTTCAAATGAAACCTATAGATATTGCTTTATTTTCCTATTTGTTTTTATATCCAGACACCTTATATTTGTATAAATTCTAAAAATATGTTTTACTTTCTTTTTAGCATTCTATACTTATAGTCTGATAGGCTTCTCAATAATTGTTTTCTTGTACTCTTCTGTTTTTAAGAATTCACTTTTTCAAAATGGAAACTGTCTTGAAAAATGGTAACCATAAAAAGGAATTGAAGAAGTAAGAAGATTTTTAGTATTTATTACATATTTGATTAAGATATACATGCTATATCCTTGAAATAGTTTAAAGATTTAACCTCAAAGAGGATGAGAGATTATCTCATATTTATGTTTATAGTTAAAGTTTAGGTGCTTAATAATAAGCAGGCTGTTGTTATAAGGTTATATTATATATTCTCATGATTGAGAAAACCTCCCTTATGCTCAGTTCCACTCCTAAACACATGGGTTGCACAGCTGCTATATGGTTGTACGCTGTCCCTTGTGTTTTAAGCCAACACAGCCTGCAAAAGGGTTGCATTTTGGAGCATGGTAGTAGCATGGCTGGTTGGAGACCCCAGAAGTGTAGCTGCCAGAATTCTTCCATCTGGCAGCAGTGCTGCTAGGCAGCTCCACACAGGACATAAATATATTTTTGCTGAGCCCTTTTCTTGTTGCAACAGCCATGAATGCCTAGGCAATGATGTGGAGGATGGAAAGATGGTCAAAGGAACTAACAGAAGGGTGTTTACTTGGAAGTAGTCTACTATTTAAGGTAAAAGAACATCCAATAAAGTATGAAGAAATGCATTTGAACTCTTAGTATAGATGCAAGAAGCTGACTAATAGTCTGTTAACTTTTATGAAGAGTTTTAAATGGAAGAATTTTGAAATTCTAGTGAAGCAAAGTTACTTAAAAATTATTCTTTATATGCATGGCAGAGGGTGACACAGAAATATAAATTTTTATTTTAAGGGAAAATAATTGTGATTGTTATCATTTGGTGAAAGTTTATTTCTAATTTCATTAAAAATTCCCAGAACATTGAGCATAAGTCAACATTCCATGGAGAAGGAGGTATGCAGCTTGCATGTGAGCATATCTGCATATCGGAGCACAAAATATTGACATGATAATTGCAGTCAAGCCTGAGTGAACAGTGGCCTGTGGGAATTCAGCTGGTGTTGTACCAACTGGATGGCTGCTCAGGACACAGTTTGAAATGCAAGGTGCAAGTTAGCACTTTATTCAGCACAGGCAGGCATCATTTAAAAATCCTTGGAGGCAGCCCTGGTGATGTGCAGATGTTAAAACAGTCTGTTCTGAAGTGCTGATATTTTTGAACACTATAAGAGACTTCTTGATTCTGGATAAAAAATATTTGCACAATTATTAAAGACATATAACACAATGTTTTCTAATTCTTTTATGGATATTTTAGATAAATGTTGAGTAAATATAGAAGTAACTGGGCATGTGATTTTAAAAAGGGAACAAGAAAATCAGAAACTAAATAAGGTCATTTAATTTCCAACTATAAAATAGAGAAGATTTTGTTTTGAGTTTCAACTTTGTGTACTTAGAAATGATGTCATCTAGTATACTGTTTAGTCATGTATTAAATCTAATCTGTTAATTCTGTTAAGTTATTGCTTCTTTGTTTAAAGAGTTATCAATACTCCATAATTTAAAAAATTTGGATTCAGATATTGTAGCCTAATTTTATTCTTTGTTCTAGTTTGGAGCTACCTGATTGAACAGGGTAAAAAGAATAATTTTTTATGTCTCAGGCTACCTCTTCCAGCACAAATTTTGGCTTTCACATATAGTTTATTTTTATTTTTTGTCCATGCCATGCAGCATATGAGATCTTAGTTTCCTGACCAGTGATTGAACCTGTGCTGCTGTATTAGACATGCAAACAAAATATAATAGGGATTCTGGATTATATAATAAAAATTAACTTCTGATCTTAGACAAAATAGGTATTTCAAGTGTACTTGGAGCTATAAAATATTTTTATACCAGAGTTGATTAGGATTTGTGGACTTAGTAATTTATTTTCATTCAGAATATTAGTTTTTTTTTTTTTTTTGTAGAGCTGGTTTTACTGTGGAATAAGTGTGTCTGAAAAATATTCATGTCAAGTTTTAAAGTTTTTCTCTTTTTCAAGTTATCTTATTATTATATTATTCATTGATACCATTCTAGTAATTTGCTATACATATTGAAAATAAAAAACAGTTATAAAGCAGTTTGTGAATAAAAGAATAAATAACTTGTAATGGTATAATTCTCACTTCCCAAATTTCCATTTTTATTAGTGTTACTGTTTCAGAATTTTAATGCTTAATAGAAATTGATAATGCATTTAAATGGAAAGCCCTTAATAAGAATAAAATATACATTTTAATAGATTCTGTTCTTAAAGGAAATGTTAATACAGTGTTTATATTTTTTGCATCAGTGTAATTTGTTAATTAAAAATAATCAACATCAGTGAGTTTTGCTGTCTTATTTTCTTTGTTTTCTAATTCAGGCCAATATCATTGCCTCATTTATAGTTAAATGTTTCTTTTAGACTCTAATATTTCATTTTTGACATCTCATTAAAAATGGGCTCAAGCCCAGAAAATATGATCCTGTCATATTGTATAATATATGGCATGGTCTGTAACACAATAAAATTTTGTTTCTTAATGCTTTAGAATAATTTCTCAGATTTTTGAGTTTAGAAAAATGGAAAAAAAGTTGGCATGGTAATTCATGTGGCTAAGTACAGCAATGTTAAATGTTTAAATGGGTCATACTCTTGGGAAAAGTGATTGGAGCTTTAAACTCGTACAAATTTGACAGCCTCTTTTCACTTCATTTTTCATCCTAAAGAAGTCTGCAAATATTCTTAGCTCACATCATTATTGCACATCAGTGGTTCTAATTAGCTAAACAGGAGTTTGTTTCAGTCATTGATCATCATCAGCTTCTTGACAGTATCTTTATTTTTAGTAACCTTTTTTTAATGTCTTGTAAATACATAGACTGTATATTAATTGAATTGACCAGATAGGTTGATGATCTTTAAACTCAAAGCAATTTTTTTCATTATATTATTCCAAGTAAAAAATATTGTATTCATATTGTAGCATTGTTTTCTTTTGTGAAAATTTTCCTGTTAGGAAAATATTAGACATCCAATGTGACCAGGAGGAGTTGCTGGACAAATCTCTATATAGATTTTAAACTGATTTTTTTTCAACTTCAAAACTGTAACATGGTAGTCTTTGGAATTTTTTGTTATAAATATATCATTGAGGTATATTTTGGAAGTTTATGTGAAGATTCATATTTCATTTATGACCTATCCTTTCAATATTATTCACCTTAATCGGTTGAGAAATGTGTCAGTTATTGTTATTTCAGTGATTCTGAGACTTTAGTGTGTATTAGAATGATCTGAGGCTTTGTCTCTTGTCAGTTTGGGCTACTATAACAGAATTCCATAGAATGGGTGGCTTAAACAACAAACATTTATTTCTCGTAGTTCTGGAGGCGAGGAAACCCAATATCAACGTGCCTGCCAACTCCATTCCTTGTGAGAGCTCTCTTGCAGATGGCTGCCTTCTTGAAGTATGCGCACATGATAGGAGAGAGAGATCATCTTTCTCTCTAATCTCTCCCACTAATCCTATTCGTGCGGGCCTTACTCTCATGACCCTTCCAAAGGCCCTACCTACAAATACCCTCTCACTGGGGATTAGGGCTTCAACATACGGATATGAAACATTCAGTCCATAGCATCTTTTTGTCCAACACAGATTGCTGGACTCCTCCCTCACAGTTTCTACTTTCAGGGTGCGTGGAGGAGGGGTACATTTCTAACAAGCTCCTAGGTGATGCTGATGCTTCTTTGGTGACCCACACTATGAATAGCACTGAGTTAGAGTGTGAGTGAGTTATGTACATACATGTATCATAGGAGATAATTGCTCTGGTACCAAGCTAATTTGGAAGCAGCAGGAATGCCTTTGTTTGGGGTTTGTGGCATATAGTCTACTTTTCCATTATCTCATTTAAAAGGACCATTAGAATTTATTTTGATGATAGTGTTTTAGAAGTGAGCGAATTAGAAAGAATTTATTTGTGTTAAGTTTAATTCCTGAGAAGTTAAACATAGATTCATAGTATATTCAGGAAGGAATTTATAGAGGAATTTTCTGACTAGAATTAATATCTTGACCGTCTCAACCTGGGCCTTTCTCCCTGACTAAACCCTATCATGCCCTGTTCGTTGGGATTTAAAGTTATTAATGTTTTTCCTGTGTGTGTATGTGTGTGTGTGTGCATGCTAAGTCATTTCAGTTGTGTCCAGCTTTTTGCAGTGCTATGGACTGTTGCTCGCCTGGCTTCTCTGTCCATGGGATTCTCCAGGCGAGAATACTGGAGTAGGTTGCTATGCCCTCGCCAGGGGATCTTCCCGACCCAAAGACTGAACCCGCATCTCTACGTCTCTTCATTGGCAGGCAGGTTCTTTACCACTAGCACCACCTGGGAAGCCCTCAGTTTTCTCTTGATCCATATACAGTTGACCCTGGAATGACTGGGGGTTAATCCTTGTATAATTTACAGTCAGCCTCCATGTTCTTGGTATCACTGCATCCGTAGTTTAACCAACTATGGACTTGTGGTTCTACAGTGTTTACTATTGACAGACATCCACTGTAAGTGGACACTGACAGTTCAAACTTGCATTGTTCATGAGTCAACTGTACCTTGAATAGAAGTAGCATTCTTTTGCAGCATTATGGTTTTATAATGGTAAATTACACATTCAAGTGAAAATTTGAGATTATATGTTAGTGACAAGTGATAGGCAAGGGGCATATATTTTTAATATATAAAATAGTTTTGTAAATCAATAAAAACAGTAAGATGTAAAATAGGGCTTCCCTGGTGGCCTAGAGGTTAAAGCGTCTGCTTGGAATGCGGGAGACCTGGGTTCGATCCCTGGGTTGGGAAGATCCCCTGGAGAAGGAAATGGCAACCCACTCCAGTACTCTTGCCTGGAGAAGCCTATGGAGGGAGGAGCCTGGTAGGCTACAGTCCATGGAGTATATTGCAGGTATATTGACAGGCAATGGCAAATTTACAGGGTAAAGGCATTTCAATTTCTAAAAGTATGTTTAGTTTCATTATTAATAAAAGAAGCACAAGTAAAAGGAAAGCCTGGTTGAAGACAGTGTATCGTGATCATACATTAAACATGTTAATGCCTAGTAAAGAGAAAATTAGCAAAATAGTAAAAATAGTAGTCATAGCATGTTTACAAAATTTCGAACATTTATTCCAACTCTCTCCATTTACCGTGTGCCTACATCCAGAGGGCTAAACATGGCTAGAGAAAAACTCTAAAACATGATGACTGGTCTTATATAAATTTAAATTTAGGACCATTAACCTCAGTGCTGAATACTAATTGGTAGTCATCCTATTTTTTTTTTTCTGCTTCACTTACTGGCTCAGTATCCTAGAATACTATTTTATGCTTACTCAATTGTCAGCTTTTTTTTTTTCAAGTTTTGGCCATGTGAGCAGCTTATGAGATTTTAGTCACCTGACCAGGGATCAAACTCAAGACTTTGGCAGTGAGAGCACCAACTCCTATCTAATGGACTGCCAAGGAATTCCCAACTTCTAAAACTTTGTTTGGATCTTCCCTGGTGGCTCAGATGGTTTCCCATTCTTACTCCTAACTGGTAGCTGTTATAGATTTGTCAAATTAACACTTAACTCTGTGTTAAGTAGAGCACAGAGTGGTGGATAGTAAACCATGATTCATCAGCAGACCACAATAAAAGTTGGAATAGAAAACTTTATTACTTACAGGTCCTGGAGAAAGTACTAAGCCTGCTTCAAGAGACAGCACAGGGAGGTCAAGGCAGAGAGCTCCAGAGAAGGACAGACCTGGGGCATATGCTTTATTAATGTTTGTGGGTGGCATGCTTTCAGGTAAGCCCCACAGAGGGTCTTATCTAAGGGGCACACAAGAGGGAGAAGTGTTGGAAGGTGGGGGAGACTGTTGATCACAAGGGCTACTGGGGAATGCATTCAGTTTAGTCGTGTCTGATTCTGCAACCCCATGAACCGCAGCACGCCAGGCCTCCCTGTCCATCACCAACTCCCAGAGTTCACTCAGACTCACGTCCATCGAATTGGTGATGCCATCCAGCTATCTCATCCTCTGTTGTCCCCTTCTCCTCCTGCCCCCAGTCCCTCCCAGCATCAGAGTCTTTTCCAGTGAGTCAACTCTTCTCATGAGGTGGCCAAAGTACTGGAGTTTCAGCTTTAGCATCATTCCTTCCAAAGAACACCCAAGACTGATCTCCTTTAGGATGGACTGGTTGGATCTCCTTGCAATCCAAGGGACTCTCAAGAGGATTCTCCAACACCACAGTTCTAAAGTCTCAATTCTTTAGAGCTCAGCCTTCTTCACAGTCCAACTCTCACATCCATACATGACCACTGGAAAAACCATAGCCTTGACTAGACGGACCTTTGTTGGCAAAGTAATGTCTCTGCTTTTAAATATGCTGTCTAGGTTGGTCATAACTTTCCTTCCAAGGAGTAAGCATCTTTTAATTTCATGGCTACAGTCACCATCTGCAGTGATTTTGGAGCCCAAAAAATAAAGTCTGACATCGTTTCCACTGTTTCCCCATCTATCTGCCATGAAGTGATGGGACCAGATGCCATGATCTTCGTTTTCTGAATGTTGATCTTTAAGCCAACTTTTTCACTCTCCTCTTTCACTTTCATCAAGAGGCTTTTCAGTTCCTCTTCACTTTCTGCCAAATGCATATCAGACCCTTAAATTTACTGTGACTCTGCAGGCTGCTATCTAAGGCATGAGCTTTCATGAGGGACTAGTGTCATTTCACACTTGCTGTTCTTTGAGTTATGCTCTGGCCTTAGTGCTTTGCACCTGGTACAGGTCCTGTGGCCTAAAAAACTCATGAGAGCTTCCCAGGTGGCTTAGTGTAAAGAATCTGCCTGCCAGTGCAGGAGATGCAAGAGATGTGGGTTTGATCCCTGGGTGGGGAAGGTCCCCTGGAGTCGGAAATGGCAACCCACTCCAGTATTCTTGCCTGGAGAATCCCGTGGACAGAGGAGCCTGTTGGGCTACAGTCCATGGGGTTGCAAAGAGTTGGACACAACTGAGCACACATGCATGCATCAGAAGCTCCATGATTCTCACTTCCTTCCTTTAAGTCTCCACCCAAATGCACCTTTAAGGACTTATTTATTAATTATTCCATAGCAACAAACAACCTTCCTCTTGCTGCCCAGTTCCTTAACACAAGGCATGTCTTTCTCTGTTACCCTAGTTCATTGCCCTTATTATACTTAAAGTCAAACTTACTATGCTAAATTATTGGAAGTCTGATTTAAAATTTTTAATGTATTATTGCTATCTGCATTTGTCTCCTTTAATTATTGATATGCTTTTCCTTCTTTTTCTAAATTGGAATATACTTGATATATAATATTAGTTTCAGGTGGACTACATAGTGATTTGAAATTTGTATACATTATGGAATGATATGGTAAGTCTAGTAAACCAATTGTCCCCATATAAACTTATTACACTCTTATTGACCCTATTCCTTATCTTGTATGTTGCATCCCTGTAGTTTGTTTGTTTTAGAACAGGAGATTTGTATTTTTAATCCATTTCACCTATTTCTCTCCCTTTCTTCTCTGGCAATACCTATTTGTTTTCTGTATCTGTGAGTGTTCTGTTTGTTGTTCTGTTTTTCTGATACCACATGTAAGTGAGCTCATACGATATTTGTCTTTGTCTGTATGACTTTTTCATTTAGCATAATTCCTCCTAGATCCATTCACGGTCTTGCAAATGGCAAGATTTCATTTTTTATACCTGAGAAATATGCCATTGTGTGTGTGTGTGTGTGTGTGTGTGTATATATATATTATATAAAGAAATATATCACATCTTTATCCATTCATCTATTGATGGGCACTTAGGTTGCTTCCATAACTTGGCTATGATAAATAATGCTACAGTGACCCTTAGTATGCTTTTATCTTTTTGAACTAGTGTTTTTGTTTTCTTTGGGTTAGATACCCAGAAGAGAAATTGCTGGATCATTATGGCAGTTATATTTTAAACTTTTTGAGGAAACTTTGTACTGTTTTTCATAATGGCTGCACTAATTTACACCCCACCAACAGGGCACATCCTTTCCGGTACTTTTTACCTGTTGTCTTTTTGATGATTGGCATTCTCACAGGTGTGAGGTGGTACCTAATTTCATTTCCCTTATATAGTGATGTTGAGCCCCTTTTCATGTTTCTAGTGACCATCTGTCTTTTTTTGAAAAATATCTATTCAGATCATCTGCCCACTTTTAAATCAGTTTTTTTATATTTAGTTGTATGAATTCTTTGTATATTTTGGATATTAACCCCTTATCATCAGTTATACTGTGTATAAATATCTTCTCCCATGTACTATCTTGCCTTTTCATTTAGTTAATTATTTTCTTCAGTGCAAAAGTGTTTTAGTTTGATGTAGTCCCATTTATTTAATTTGCTTTTGTTTCTTAATTTCCCTTTGCGATAGTTCATTGTTAATATGTAGACATATAACAGATTTTGATGTATTTTGTATCCTGTACCTAATTGGATTCATATATTAGTTCTAGTAGTTTTTTGGTAGCTCTTTTAGCATTATATGTACTATCATGTCAAGTGCAAACAGTGCCAGTTTTACTTTTTTCTTTTCAATTGGAGTTTATTTATTTTCCAGATCTGATTGCTGTGGCTAGAAATTCTAATAGTTTTTTTGAATAAAGTGGTGAGAGTTGGCATCTTTGTCTTGTTCCTTATCTTAGATATAATACTTTCAACTTTTGACCTTTGAGTATTATGTTGGCTGTGAGTTTTTCATATATAGCTTTTATTATATTGAGGTAATTTCCCTCTATTTCCACTTTGTGGAGAGTTTTTATTGTACATGGTTGTTGAATTTTTGTCAAAAGTTTTTTTCTACATCTACTGAGATGATCATATGATTTTTGTTCTTCAGTTTTTTTAAATGTGGTGTATTACATTGATTTGTGGATAGTGACCATCCTTGCATCCCTGGGATGAATCTCACTTGGTCATGGGGGTTTCCCTTGTGGCTCAGCTGGCAAATAATCCACCTGTAATGTGGGAGACCTGAGTTTTATCCCTGGGTTGGGAAAATCCCCTGGAGAAGGGAACGGCTACCCACTCCAGTATTTTGGCCTGGAGAATTCCATGGACTGTATAGTACATAGGGTCAAAAAGTCGGACATGAATGAGCAGCTTTCACTTTTCATGATCCTTTTAATGTCTTGTGGACTTGTTTTACTAATATTTTATTGAGTATTTTTGCATGTATGTTCATCAGTGACATTAATCTGTAATTTTACTTTTTTAGATGCTTTTTCTAGTTGTGGTACATGGTTATCCTGACCTCATAGAATGAGTTTGGAAGCATTCCTTCCTGTACAGTTTTTTGGAATAGTTTGAGAAGCACAGGTGTTCAGTTCAGTCCAGTCACTCAGTCATGTCCAACTCTTTGCGACCCAATGAACCACAGCACGCCAGGCCTCCTTGTCCATCACCAACTCCCGGAGTCCACCCAAACCCATGTCCATTGTATCAGTGGTGCTATCCAACCATCTCATCCTCCATCGTCCCCTTCTCCTCCTGCCCTCAATCTTTCCCAGCATCAGGGTCTTTTCGAATGAGTCTTCACTTTGCATCAGGTGGCCAAAGTGTTGGAGTTTCAGCTTCAACATGAGTCCTTCCAGTGAACATCCAGGACTGATCTCCTTTAGGATGGACTGGGTGGATCTCCTCACAGTCCAAGGGACTCTCAAGAGTCTTCTCCAACACCACACTTCAAAAGCATCAATTCTTTGGCGCTCAGCTTTCTTTATAGTCCAACTCTCACATCCATAAATGACGACTGAAAAAACCATAGCCTTGACTAGACAGACCTTTGTTGGCAAAATAATGTCTCTGCTTTTGAATATGCTATCTAGGTTGGTCATAACTTTCCTTCCAGGGAGTAAGCATCTTATAATTTCATGGCTGCAGTCACCATCTGTAGTGATTTTGGAGCCCAGCAAATTAAAGTCAACCACTGTTTCCACTGTTTCCCCATCTATTTGCCATGAAGTGATGGGACTAGATGCCATGATCTTTGTTTTCTGAATGTTGAGGTTTAAGCCCACCTTTTCACTCTCCTCTTTACTTTCATCAAGAGGCACTTTAGTTCTTCTTCACTTTGTGCCATAAGGGTGGTGTCATCTGCATATCTGAAGTTATTGATATTTCTCCCAGCAATCTTGATTCCAGCTTGTGCTTCCTCCAGACCAGCATTTCTCATGATGTACTCTGCATATAAGTTAAGTAAGCAGGGTGACAATATACAGCCTTGACATACTCCTTTTCCTGTTTGGAACCAGTCTCTTGTTCCATGTCCAGTTATAACTGTTGCTTCCTGATCTGCGTGTAGGTTTCTCAAGAGGCAGGTCAGATGGTCTGTTATGCCCATCTCTTGAAGAATTTTCCACAGTTTATTGTGATCCACACAGTCAAAGGCTTTGGCATAGTCAGTAAAGCAGAAATAGATGTTTTTCTGGAACTCTCTTGCTTTTTTCAATGATCCAGTGAATGTTGGCAATTTGATCTCTGGTTTCTCTGCCTTTTCTAAAACCAGCTTGAATATCTGGAAGTTCATGGTTCATGTATTGCTGAAGCCTGGCTTGGAGAATTTTGAGCATTACTTTACTAGTTTGTGAGGTGAGTACAATTGTGCGGTAGTTTGAGCATTCTTTGACATTGCCTTTCTTTGGGATTGAAATGAAAACTGAACTTTTCCAGTCCTGTGGCCACTGCTGAGTTTTCCAGATTTGCTGGCTTATTGAGTGCAGCACTTTTACAGCATCATCTTTTAGAATTTGAAATAGCTCAACTGGAATTCCATCACCTCCACTAGCTTGTTCTCAGTGATAGTTCCTATGGTCACCTGACTTCACATTCCAGGATGTCCAGCTTTGGGTGAATGTGGGTGATCACACTTTGTGATTATCTGGGTCATGAAGGTCTTTTTTGTACAGTTCTTCTGTGTATTCTTGCCACCTATTCTTAATATCTTCTGCTTCTGTTAGGTCCATACCATTTCTGTCCTTTATGGAGCCCATCTTTGCATGAAATGTTGTTCCCTTGGTATCTTAATTTTCTTGAAGAGCTCTCTAGTCTTTCCCATTCTATTGTTTTCCTCTATTTCTTTGCATTAATCGCTGAGGAGGCTTTCTTATCTCTCCTTGCTATTCTTAGAACTCTGCATTTAGATGCTTATATCTTTCCTTTTCTCCTTTGCTTTTCACTTCTCTTCTTTTCGCAGCTATTTGTAAGGCCTCCCCAGACAGCCATTTTGCATGTTTGCATTTCTTTTTCTTGGGGATGGTCTTGATCCCTGTCTCCTGAACAATGTCATGAACCTCAGTCCATAGTTCATCAGGCACTCTGTCTATCAGATCTTGTCCCTTAATCTATTTCTTACTTCCACTGTATAGTCCTAAGGGATTTGATTTAGGTCATACCTGAATGGTCTAGTGGTTTTCCCCATTTTCTTCAATTTAAGTCTGAATTTGGCAATAAGGAGTTCATGGTCTGAGCCACAGTCAGCTCCCAGTCTTGTTTTTGCTGACTGTATAGAGCTTCTTCATCTTTGGCTGCAAAGAATATAATCGATCTGATTTCTGTGTTGACCATCTGGTGATGTCCATGTATAGAGTGTTCTCTTGTGTTGTTGGAAGAGGGTGTTTGTTATGACCAGTGCATTTTCTTGGCAAAACTCTATTAGTCTTTGCCCTGCTTCATTCCATATTCCAAGGCCAAATTTGCCTGTTACTCTAGATGTTTCTTGACTTCCTACTTTTGCATTCCAGTCTCCTATAATGAAAAGGACATCTTTTTTGGGTGTTAGTTCTAAAAGGTCTTATAGGTCTTCATAGAACCATTCAACTTCAGCTTCTTCAGCGTTAGTGGTTGGGGCATAGACTTGGATTACCGTGATATTGAATGGTTTGCCTTGGAAACGAACAGAGATCTTTCTGTCGTTTTTGAGATTGCATCCAAGTACTGCATTTTTGACTCTTTTGTTGACCATGATGGCCACTCCATTTCTTCTGAGGGATTCCTGCCCGCAGTAGTAGATATAATGGTCATCTGAGTTAAATTCACCCATCCCAGTCCATTTTAGTTCGCTGATTCCTAGAATGTCGACATTCACTCTTGCCATCTCTTGTTTGACCACTTCCAATTTGCCTTGATTCATGGACCTGACATTCCAGGTTCCTATGCAATATTGCTCTTTACAGCATCGGACCTTGCTTCTATCACCAGTCACATCCACAACTGGGTATTGTTTTTGCTTTGGCTCCATCCCTTCATTCTTTCTGGAGTTATTTCTCCACTGATCTCCAGTAGCATATTGGGCACCTACTGACCTGGGAAGTTCATCTTTCAGTGTCCTATCTTTTTGCCTTTTCATACTGTTCATGGGGTTCTCAAGGCAAGAATACCGAAGTGGTTTGCCATTCCCTTCTCCAGTGGACCACATTCTTCAGACCTCTCCACCATGACCCGTCTGTCTTGGGTGGCCCCACATGGCATGGCTTCATTGAGTTAGAAAAGACTGTGATCCATGTCATCAGATGGCTAGTTGTCTGTGATTGTGGTTTCAGTCTGTCTGCCCTCTGATGCCCTCTGTTAGCGCCTACTATATTTCTTGGGTTTCTCTTAACCTTTGATGTGAGGTATCTCTTCACGGATGCTCCAGCAAAGCACAGCAGATGCGCCTTACCTTGGACGTGGGGTAGCTCTTCTCGGCTGCTGCCTCTGACCTTGGATGTAGGGTAGCTCCTCTCGGCCTCTGCTCCTGACCTTCGACATTGGAGCACGGTGGCTGCGACGGCCCAGCAGCAGTTTTTTCGAATAGTTTGAGAAGCATGGGTGTTAATTGTTTAAATACTTTGTAAAATTTACCGATTAATCTGTCTGGGCCTGGACTTTATTTGTTGGAAGTTTTTTGATTACTGACTGAATTCCATTACTGTTAATTGGTTTGTTTATATTTCCTATTTCTTCCTGATTCAGTCTTAGGAGTTTGTATATTTCTGGGAATTTGTCTGTTTCTTCTAAATTGTTCATTTTCTTGTACGTATAATTGTTCTCCGTAACATTTATGGTCCTTTGTATTTTTGTGGTGCTGTTTTTAACTTATCCTTACTTATTTCTGGTTTTATTTCTTTAGACCCTTTTTTAATGACTGTTTTGAATAAAATGTTCTATATGCATCGATTGATTACATCTGATCTAATGTGTCGTTTAAGGCCAGTGTTTCTTTATTGATTTATGCCTGTATAATCTCTCCATAGATATAAATGCTGTGTTAAAAATCCTCCACTATTATCATGTTACTTTCAATCTCTCCCTTTATGTTTCTTAATATTTGTGTTATGTATGTAGGTGCTCTTACATTTAGTGTATATATATTTACTATTATATCTTTTTGATTCCTTGGTCATTATGTAATGTCCTTTCTTTTCTCTTGTTACAGTGTTTAAAGTCATAAATACTGCTATCCCACCTTTCTTTTTATTTTTGTGGAACTATTTTTTTTTTAAACTTTACATAATTGTATTAGTTTTTTCCGATCCCCTCACTTGTAGTCTGTGTGTGTCTAGATCTATAGTGAGTCTCTCATAGGCAGCATAACTGTAGGACTTGTGTTTGTATCCATTCAGCCACTCTTTGTCTTTTGACTGAGCATTTAGTCCATCTACATTTAAAGTGATTATTTAATAGCCAAGTATTTATAGCCATTTTGTTAATTGCTTTGGGGTTGTTTTTGTAGTTCTTTTTTGTTCATTCTTTTCTTGTTCTTTTGCTGTCTTCCCTTATGATTTGATGACTATCTCTAGTGTTATGTTTGGGTTCCTTTCTCTTTTTCCTTTGTGTATCTATTTCAGGCTTTTGATTTGTGTTTACCATGAGGTTTATATATAACAATGTATATATATGTGATTAACTTGATGATCTCTTTAAGTTCAGTGCATTCTTTTTTTTCTTATATATATATGTATATTTGAGGCACAGTTGACTTACAGTGTTTCAGGTTCACAGCAAGGTGATTCATTATACATATACACATATATTATTTTTCAGATTATTTTTCATTATATGTTATTATAAGATACTGACTATAGTTCCATGTGCTATAAAGTAAACATTTGTTGCTTGTTGCTTATCTGTTTTTTTTCTAATTAGAAATGTAGCATTCTATTCATATGAAAGTCAAACAAGTGGAATTTAACTTGTGGAATCAAATGAATGAAATAAAAAATTTTAGTTAGGCAAGAATTCATAAGTTTTCTAAAATGTGTATATTATGCATACTACTTATATATATGCATACAAAAGCTTTTCTACTATGCTTGGAAAGGCTTGAGAAAAACCATCAAAAAGAGAAGAGGTGGAGAAATTGGAAACATACATTAAATGAAATGGGAGCACTGAAAATGAAATAGGAAAAGTTAAACTACTAAAAGATCATCACATAGTCCAGTTGTTTTTAAACATGGCTGTTCATTGGAAACATATCTGGAGCTTTGAAGAAAAAAAGAAATATTAGACATTTGTATTTTTCAAAAAATTCCAAGATAATTCAATATGCATCTGGATTTTAGAAAGTGATTACGGGCTTTTCTACTAAATGGCAGTTTTGGTGATATAGAATTCTATTATTTTTCTGTTGACCAATCACGATACAATGGTATTAAGTGATTGGTAGACATAATCACAATAGTAAAGTATATTTATCAGTTTTCACAATCAATAGTGAGACTGAAAAAAAAAATAATTACAATTGCAAGCCATAATGGGAATATGATTAACCTAACAATATAAAATAATTATGTACAGGTTGAGGGGTCACTCAGAATGATGTGGTGAGTAGAAGTGCAAACATGCACTTGTTTTCATCTGCCCAGCCAGTCTGTATCTTTTGATTGGTGCTTTTCATCCATCAGCATTTTCTTAATTGTTTTGGGTTTATTTTCTGTAGGTCTTTTCTTTCTCTTTTGTTTCCTGTCTTAGTTCAGTTCAGTTGCTCATTCATGTCTGACTCTTTGCGACCCCATGAATCGCAGAACACCAGGCCTCCCTGTCCATCACCAACTCCCAGAGTTCACTGAGACTCACGTCCATCGAGTCCGTGATGCCATCCAGCCATCTTATCCTCTGTCGTCCCCTTCTCCTCCTGCCCCCAATCCCTCCCAGCATCAGAGTCTTTTCCAATGAATCAACTCTTTGCATGAGGTGGCCAAAGTACTGGAGTTTCAGCTTTAGCATCATTCCTTCCAAAGAAATCCCAGGGCTGATCTCCTTCAGAATGGACTGGTTGGATCTCCTTGCAGTCCAAGGCACTCTCAAGAGTCTTCTCCAACATCACAATTCAAAAGCATCAATTCTTTGGTGCTCAGCTTTCTTCACAGTCCAATTCTCACATCCATACATGACCACTGGAAAAACCATAGCCTTGACTAGATGGACCTTTGTTGGCAAAGTAATGTCTCTGCTTTTGAATATGCTATCTAGGTTGGTCTTAACTTTCCTTCCAAGGAGTAAGCATCTTTTAATTTCATGGCTGCAATCACCATCTTCAGTGATTTTGGAACCCAAAAAAATAAAGTCTGACACTGTTTCCACTGTTTCCCCATCTATTTCCCATGAAGTGATGGAACCAGATGCCATGATCTTCATTTTCTGAATGTTGAACTTTAAGCCAACTTTTTCACTGTCCTCTTTCATTTTCATCAAGAGGCTTTTGAGTTCCTCTTCACTTTCTGCCATAAGGGTGGTGTCATCTGCATATCTGAGGTTAATGATATTTCTCCAGGCAATCTTGATTCCAATTTGTGCTTCTCTCCTGTCTGCTGCTGCTGCTGCTAAGTCACTTCAGTCGTGTCCGACTCTGTGCAACCCCATAGACGGCAGCCCACTAGGCTCCTCTGTCTCTGGGATTCTCTAGGCAAGAATACTGGAGTGGGTTGCCATTTCCTTCTCCAGTGCAGGAAAGTGAAAAGTGAAAGTGAAGTCACTCAGTCATGCCCGACTCTTAGCGACCTCATGGACTGCAGCCTACCAGGCTCCTCCATCCATGGGATTTTCCAGGCAAGAGTACTGCAGTGGGTCGCCACTAGAGAAGTTCTTTTAGCATTTGTTGTAAAACTGATTTGGTGGTACTGAATTCTCTTAACTCTTGCTTGTCTGGAAAACTTTTGATTTCTCTATCAAATCTGAATGAGAGTCTTACTGAGTAGAGTGTTCTTGGTTGTACTTTCTTCCCTTTCTTCACTTTAAATATATGGTGCCATTCCCTCTGGTTTGTAGATTTTCTGTTGAGAAATCAGCTGGTAACCTGATGGGTGTTCCCTTATATGTTGCTTGTCATTTTTCCCTTGTTGCTTTTAATATTTTATCTTTGTCTTTAATTTCTGTCAGTTTGATTACTGTTTGTCTCTGTGTGTTCCTTCTTGGGTTTATCATTCCTGGAACTCTCTGCTTCCTGGACTTGGTTGGCCATTTCTTTTCCCTTCTTAGGGACATTTTTAGCTGTTATCTCTTTAAATACTTTCTCAGGTCCTTTATTTCTCTCTTTCTTCTCCTTCTGGGACCCCTATAATGTGAATGTTAGTGCATTCAGTATTGTCCCATAGGTCTCTTAGGCTGTCTTCATTTTTATTTTTTCATTCTTTTTTCTATATTCTGTTCTGTGGCAGTGATTCCACCATTCTGTCCTCCATGTCATTTATTTGTTCTTCTGCCTCAGTTATTCTGCTGTTGATTCTTTCTAGTGCATTATTCACTCTGTTTGTTCATTCTTTAGTTCTTGTGAGTGAGTGATGAGAAGCTCAATCGTGTCCGACTCTGCAACCCCATGGACTGTAGCGTACCAGGCTCCTCTGTCCATGGGATTTTCCAGGCAATAGTACTAGAGTGGATTGCCATTTCCTTCTCCAAGGGATGTTCCCAACCTAGGGATCGAACCCAGGTCTCCCGCATTGTAGACAGACGCTGTACTGTCTGAGCCACCAGGGAAGTCTCTTTGGTAAATATTTCTTGTATGTTCTCCATTGTTTTCTGAGATCCTAGATCATCTTCACTATCTTTATTCTGAATTCTTTCTCTGGACTGTTACCTATGTCCACTTCAGTTAGTTGTTTACCTGGGATTTTATCTTGTCCTGTTATCTGGGATGTAACTTCCTGCTTTTTCATCCTGATTTACTTTCTGTAATGTGGTTTTGTTCTAGCTGCTGTGGGATTGTGGTTCTTTTTGCTTCTTCTTCCTGCCATCTGATGGAGGAGGCTAAGAGGCTTGTGTAAGCATCTTGATGGGAGGGATTGGCCATGGGAAAAACTGGGCCTTGCTCTGGTCAGCAGGGCCTTGCTCAGTAAAACTTTAATCCAATTATCTGCTGATGTGTGGGGTTGCACTTCCTCTCTGTTAAGTTATTTGGCCTCAGGTTACCCAGCCCTGGGGTCTGTGGGCTCTGCGGTAGGTTTAATGGTGACTTCTAAGAGGGCTTACATCAAGGAGGGCCTTCCAGGATTGCTGCTGCCAGTGCCTCTATCCCTGTGGGAAGCCCCTGCCAACCCACACCTCCACATGATACCCTTCGCACTAGCAAGTAAGTAGTTTTGGTTTAGTCTTTTGTGGGATCACTGGTCATTTGCTCTGTGTCTTGGGCATACAAAATTTTGTTTTTGCCCTGCAAGACTAGAGTCTGTTTCCCCTAGTCCTGTGGAAGTCCTGTAATCAAATCCCGCTGGCCTTCAAGGTCAGATTCCATGGGGATTTCCAGTCCCTTTGCCCAGTCCCCAGGCTGGGAAGCCTAACGTGTGGTTCAGAATCTTCCCAACGGTGGGAGATCATCTTTATTATTATTGTTCTCCAGTTTGTGGGTCACCCACCTGGTAGTTATGGGATTTGATTTTATTGTGATTGCTGCGGCTCCTTCTTTGTCATTGGACATGGAATATCTTTTTTTGGTGGGTTCTAGTGCTCTCCTGTTGATGGTTATTCAGCAGCTAGTTGCAATTTTGGTGCTCTATCAGGAGGAGGTGAGTGCAGATCCTTCTATTCCACCATCTTGAACCAGAAGCCAGTTCAATGCCTTCTAACAACCCTATGTTTGTACTCCACCCATCCACATATTTAATGTTTTTGATGTCTTTTTTTTTTAAAACTTCTTTTAAATTTTGTATCGTTTACTTATTGTAATAGTTGCTTAGTGTGGAAATAGATGATTTTACTACTTTTGTCTTTTAACCTTCCTACTAGATTTATCATTGACTGATCTACTACCTTTACTGTGTATGTCTTTACCAGTGAGATTTTTCCTTCCATAATTTTCATATTTCTAGTTGTAGTCTTTTTTTTTTTTTTTTTTTGCTTATGGAAGTCCCTTTAACATTTCCTGTAAAGCCAGTTTAGTGCTGCTAAACTCTTTAACTTTTGCTTGTCTGTAAAACTCTATCTTTTCCTTCAAATCTGAATAATATCTTTGCCAGGTAGAGTATTCTTTGTTGTAGACTTTTTCCTTTCATCTCTTCAAATATATTGTGTAACTCTCTTCTGGCCTACAGAGTTTCTGCTGAAAAGTCAGCTAATCGCCTTATATTAGTTTCTGTATACTTAACTGGTTGCTTTCCCCTTGCTGCTTCTAAGACTCTCACTTTATTTTTTTGCCATTTTAATTATGATGTGTCTTCGAGTGGACCTCTTTGGGGTCATGGTTCTGAGATGTCTCTGTGATTCCTGGCTTTGGATATCTGTTTCATTTCCCAGGTTAAGAAAATTTGGGGTATTATTTTTTTTTAAATAAGTTCCCTTCTACTTTATCTTTCTCTTCTTCTCTATATGCAAATGTTAGCATGCTTGATGTTATTTCAGAGGTCTCTTAAATTATTTTCCTTTTTAAAACTTATTTTTTTTGTTTCTCCTTGGGAGATTTTTACTACTCTGTCTTTCAGATGCTCATCTGTTACTCTGTATCATCTAATCTACTGTTGAATCCTTCTACTGTATTTTTTATTAATATTGAAATCATTGTATTTTTCAGCTCTGATTTTTATTTAAATTTTTAAACTCTTTGAAATTTTGACTATGTTCATTCAGTTTTCTCTCCAGTTCATTGAACCTCTTTTTGACTATTACTGAACTCTTTTTGGGTAGATTGTTTATCTCCACTTTGTTTTTTTCTGTTTCTCAGGTTTTGTGATATTTGTTTGGAACATATTTCTCTGTTTCCTCATTTTTCTGTATTCTCTATATTCATTTCTCTGTATTAGGTCAGTCAGGAGAAGTAGTCATTCCATGGGGTCTGGTAGCACACTCTGATCACCAGAGCTGTGTGCCTTAGGAGTCTCCTTATGTTGGCAGCATGTACCCTTCCACTGTTTTGGGGCTGACTGCTGTTGATGTGTTGTTAGGCAGAGCTGGCCTCTGGCCCAGTTGGCTGTGAGACTGTGCTGCAGGCAGTGGCTGTGGGCTTGCTGGAGGAAAAGGTAGGCTTCCTGTGTCATTGGCTGTATGTCCCGGGAGGGCCTAGGGCTGGGTCCCTGCATGACTGTCTATGCAGCCTGGGGTGATTTGCAGCTGGTGCTAGCCTGAAGATGTGTGGGACATCCTCTCATGCTAATAGGGTAGAGGGAGGGTTCCAAAATAGCGCTTGCCAGTGCTGGTGTTATTGCAGTAGAAAAACTCCCCTAGAATGGCTGTCTCCAACATCTCTGTACCCAAGGCTTTCCCAATTGCCTCCTGCCTTTCCAGGAGGTGTTACAAGACCAGCAGGAGTATCTGATACAGGCTTCTGTCATACTACTGTATCTCCACTGGAATTCAGACTACGTGAGATTTTGTGCATATTCTTGGAAAGTGGAATCTCTGTTTCCTGCAGCTCTCTAGCTCTTTCGAACATGAGACCCATACATGTGTGCTCAGTCATGTCCTCTTTGCGACACTATGGACTGTCACTCACCAGGCTCCTCTGCCTACTGGATTTCCCAGGCAAGAATACTGGAATGGGTTGCCATTTCCTCCTCCAGGGGATCTTCCTGACCCAAGGATCAAACCCATGTCCCCTGTGTCTCCTACACTGGGCAGATTCTTTATCACTTAGCAACCTGGGAAGCAACATGTACACTACTAGTTTTCAAAACCCATTGTTCTGTAGTCTGATCTACTTGGTGTGGACTATCCAGGCTGGAGAGCTTGCTTTCTCCTTGGAGAAGATCTGTATATTTGTGATTATCCTCCCATTTAGGGGCCACTGATCTGAGGGTGGGGATACTGACTATATTGCATCTCCACTCCTCCTAACCATCATGGTGTGGTTTCTTCATATCTTTATTTGTAGTGTATCTTTTCTGCTAATTTTCAGTTTTTTTCCCATAAATAGCTGCTTCATAACTAGTTGTAGTTTTTGTGTTGTCCATGGGAAGAGGTGAGTTTAGGGTCTTCCTACTCTGCCATCTTGGTCACCAGCAGTGGTATGCTTTTATGTCATACATATCTCTTAATTCTCATATCCATTTTTGCCTTCTAAAGCCCTTTGCTTCATCTCATTTTTATTCTCAGGTGAGGGTTCTTAATTTCTTCCTACCTGTACACTTTGTGATTCATGAGTGATTTAGGTACAGATTTCTGTTTCTTTTACCTATTTTTAAAATTTAAAAAATATAATGAACATCCAATAAATTTTTCCCTTATTTATTTAATGTTGATTGTTAGTAAATCTCAAGCTTTCTCTCTTTTAATTCTTTTACTTAAAAAATGGTAAGTAGTGTATTCTTAATTATTAGTATTAATTATATTATATTTTAATTTTTATTATATTAATATTAGTTAATATTAAAAATTGCAATATAAAGTATATTAACATGAACATATTAATATATTCAGTAATTATTTTAAATTTATGTTATAATGACTGTTGCAGTCAAGATTAAATGTGTTTTAAGTATGTTTTATAATGTGTATAAATGTAGAAACTCTTTTTGTATGAAGTTGTCTTAGTTGGCAGCAGTTATAAATTGTTGTCACTTGCCATATGGTTTCTGATTAAATCAGAAAGGGCAGTTAACGTCGGATAATTAACTTTTCTATAGTTTAATGTGAAACTCACTATTAGGATGTGGAAATTAAAAGAATTGGCTAACAATGTCTAATAAACTTTCAAAAATAATGACTAAGTTTTCAATATATATACTTTTTATTTCTAGAGAAAAACGGAAATCTGAAGCTAAAGACAGAAAAGTTTTAGAAATTCTGCAAGTCAAGGATGCTAAAATACAAGAATTGAAACAGGTTGGTGTTATATCAGAAAATACTAAATTTATGATATTTGTTTTATATAGTAGGTGTTTACAAACATTTTAAGTTTTTTTACAGTAATGTTCACAAGAATATCAGGTTCATTATGTTGTCCTATTACTATAGTCAAGTTACTACTTTAGCCTGTTATTCTTCTTTGTGTTTTTGGGTTATAGACTATGTTATTTATACATTAAAACTCTTAAGATGTTGTTTTAATTTTATAGTAATAACTATCTGTTACTCAGTTTTTGTTGAAATTGCTTTTTATTTTTAACAATTATCATTTGCTTCTGAATCCTACAAATTTTTTAATGCTTTAATTTGTACAAAATATTAACAATAACTGGGATGATTCTATTTGATGTTTTGAACTTCCACTTTCAAATTATACAGTCCTATATTTATAGTTAATACAATTATATGTAACTGTATATTTAAAATTATAGGTAATTATATCTTCAGTATATTAGCACTACAAAAATCTACATGGTCATTGATTCCCAAGAATCATTTTGGAGGTAGTAACATCTTAAAAATAAAGGTGAAATAAATTTATTTTAAGAATTGTCTATGTCATGATATATTTAAATTCATTTTGTACCCAATTGCCCATTATAGGCTAAAATATCTTTATTTTCTGGGTTGAATGAAGATTCTTTCTGGTAACTCTGCTTTTCCAAGTTCTGACTCTATTTTCCTTCCTACCCAATTAAACAGGATAATTTTCATCTAAGATTGGTTATTGTTATTAAGTTGTTTTATTAAAGGACTAAAAATGGAAGTTAATGTGGATAAAAATTATTTTTTTTATTCTCTCTATATAAGTTTGTTCTAAAATTGGATATATATTCCTATATGACATATAAATTTGAAATTTATACCTTCTCCAGAATTGTATTTTCCTTATAGAAAATGTAATAAGTGAGTGAGTGAAGTCACTTAGTCGTGTCTGACTCTGTGACCCCATGGACTGTAGTCTACCAGCTCCTCCATCCATGGAATTTTCCAGGCAAGAGTACTGGAGTGGGTTGCCATTTCCTTCTCCAGGATAGAAAATGTAATAATTATTGCTATAATGATAAAATTTTTTAAATAACTTTTTAGTTTGTTTTGGGAAATAATAGTTGTATTTGTGACTTGAATGTCAATATCAAAATGAATTCTAATATGGAAAAATACTGCGATGTGCCTAGTATATTAATTAGTTGGGAACATCCCCTGGAGGAAGGTGTGGCAACCCACTCTAGTTTTCTTGCCTGGTAAATTCCACGGACAGAAGAGCCTGCCTACAGTCCACGGGGTCAGAAAAAGTGAAACAGACTTAGCTACTAAATAATAACAAGCTACCTAATCAGTTCAGTTCAGTTGCTCAGTTGTGCCTAACAGATACACAGTTAAGACTTGGAAGTGGCAAACATCATTTATACCCACATTTCATTGAGAGAAACTACTCATATGGTTAACCCAAGATTCAGCGAATTTGGGAAAAGTTACTTCCAGGCTGAGCAATCTCTTCCTCACATACAGGTCTACTCTATGGAAGAGAATGGATTTTGGCATTCGTTTTGATAACCTTTGGCAATAAGTTTGCAGTGCTTTAGGAAATACTCAGTTTAGCAGGTCTAGATGGTCATTCAGTTCAGTTGCTCAATCATGTTGGACTCTTTGCAACACCATGGACTGCAGCACGCCAGGTTTCCCTGTCCATCACCAACTCTCAGAGTTTGCTCAAACTCATATACATCAAGTTGTTGATGCAATCCAACCATCTCATGCTGTCTTCCCCTTCTCCTCCTGCCTTTGTTCTTTCTCAGCAAAAGGGTCTTTTCCAATGAGTCAGTTCTTTGCATTAGATGGCCAAAGTATTGGATTTTCATCTTCTGCATCAGTCCTTCCAATAAATATTCAGGACTGATCTCCTTTAGGATCAACTAGTTGGATCACCTTGCAGTCCAAAGGACTCTCAAGATTCTTCTCCAACATCACAATTCAAAAGCATCAGTTCTTTGGCACTCAGCTTTCTTTCTAGTCCAACTCTCACATCCATACATGATTACTGGAAAAACCATAGCTTTGACTCGATAGACCTCTGTTGGCAAAGTAATGTCTCTGCTTTTTAATATGCTGTCTAGGTTGGTCGTAGCTTTTCTTCCAAGGAGCAAGTGTCTCTTAATTTCATGGCTGCAGTCACCATCTGCAGTAATTTTGGAGCCCAACAAAATAAAGTCTGTTACTGTTCTCACTCTTTTCCCATCTATTTGCCATGAAGTGATGGGACTGGATGCCACGATCTTAGTTTTCTGAATGTTGAGATTTAAACCAACTTTTTCACTCTCCTCTTTCACTTTCATCAAGAGGTTCTTTAGTTCTTTGCTTTCTGTTATAAGGGTGATGTCATCTGCATATTTAAGGTTATTGATATTTCTCCCGACAATCTTGATTCCAGCTGTACTACATCTAGCCTCACATTTTGCATGATGTATTCTGCATATAAGTTAAAGAAGTATGGTGACAATATACAGCCTTGATGTACTCCTTTCCCGATGTGGAACCAGTCTGTTGTTCCATGTCCAGTTCTAACTGTTGCTTTTTGACTTGCATACAGATTTCTCAGGAGGCAGGTCAGATGACCTGGTATTCCCATCTTTTTCAGAATTTTCCACAGTTTATTGTCATTCACACAGTCAAAGGCTATGGCATAGTCAATAAAGCAGAGGTAGATGTTTTTCTGGTATTCTCTTGCTTTTTCGATGATCCAAAGGATGTTGGCCACTTGATCTCTGGTTCCTCTACCTTTTCTAAATCCAGCTTGAACATCTGGAATTTCATGGTTCATATACTATTGAAACCTGGCTTGGAGAATTTTGAGCATTACTCTACTAGCGTGTGAGATGAGTGCAATTGTGCAGTAGTTTGAACATTCTTTGGCATTGCCCTTCTTTGGGATTGGAATGAAAACTGACGTCTTCCAGTCCTGTGGCCACTGCTACAGGCCACTGCTACAATATGCCAAATTTCCTGGCATATTGAGTACAGCACTTTTATAGCACCACCTTTTAGGATTTGAAATAGCTCAACTGGAATTCCATCACCTCCACTGCTTTGTTTGTAGTGATGCTTCCTAAGGCCCACTTGACTTCATGTTCCAGGATGTTTGGCTCTAGGTGAGTGATCACATTCTCATGGTTATCTGGGTCATGAAGATCTTTTTTGTATAGTTCTTCTGTGTATTCTTGCCACCTCTTCTCAATATCTTCTGTTCTGTTAGGTCCATACTGTTTGTGAAATGCTGACTTTCTTAAATAACAATATATTTTTCCTTTTTCTTTGCTAAATTCTTTTCTTTTCTACTTCCTTTTCCTTGGATAGATATTATTTCATTATTTACATTTTGAGTAGAATGATTTACCTCATAAAATATTAAATGCCATGAAAGAAATTATTTGTTTTTTGGGGGGCACTTAATTTGTCATTTGATTTAGGTCATACCTGAATGGTCTAGTGGTTTTCCCTACTTTCTTCAATTTCAGTCTGAATTTGGCAATAAGGAGTTCATGGTCTGAGCCACAGTCAGCTCCCGGTCTTGTTTTTGCTGTGACTGTATAGAGCTTCTCCATCTTTGGCTGCAAAGAATATAATCAATCTGATTTCGGTGTTGACCATCTGGTGATGTCCATGTATAGAGTGTTCTCTTGTGTTGTTGGAAGAGGGTGTTTGTTATGACCAGTGCATTTTCTTGGCAAAACTTTATTAGTCTTTGCCCTGCTTCATTCCATATTCCAAGGCCAAATTTGCCTGTTACTCCAGGTGTTTCTTGACTTCCTACTTTTGCATTCCAGTCCCCTATAATGAAAAGGACATCTTTTTTAGGTGTTAGTTCTAAAAGGTCTTGTAAGTCTTCATAGAACTGTTCCACTTCAGCTTCTTCAGCGTTACTGGTTGGGGCATAGACTTGGATTACTGTGATATTGAATGGTTTGCCTTGGAAACGAACAGAGATTATTCTGTCGTTTTTGAGATTGCATCCAAGTACTGCATTTTTGACTCTTTTGTTGACCATGATGGCCACTCCATTTCTTCTGAGGGATTCCTGCCCACAGTAGTAGATATAATGGTCATCTGAGTTAAATTCACCCATCCCAGTCCATTTTAGTTCGCTGATTCCTAGAATGTCGACATTCACTCTTGCCATCTCTTGTTTGACCACTTCCAATTTGCCTTGATTCATGGACCTGACATTCCAGGTTCCTATGCAATATTGCTCTTTACAGCATCGGACCTTGCTTCTATCACCAGTCACATCCACAACTGGGTATTGTTTTTGCTTTGGCTCCATCCCTTCATTCTTTCTGGAGTTATTTCTCCACTGATCTCCAGTAGCATATTGGGCACCTACTGACCTGGGAAGTTCATCTTTCAGTGTCCTATCTTTTTGCCTTTTCATACTGTTCATGGGGTTCTCAAGGCAAGAATACCGAAGTGGTTTGCCATTCCCTTCTCCAGTGGACCACATTCTTCAGACCTCTCCACCATGACCTGCCCATCTTGGGTTGCCCCACGAGCATGGCTTAGTTTCACTGAGTTAGACAAGGCTGTGGTCCTAGTGTGATTAGATTGACTAGTTTTCTGTGAGTATGGTTTCAGTGTGTTTGCCCTCTGATGCCCTCTTGCAACACCTACCATCTTACTTGGGTTTCTCTTACCTTGGACATGGGGTATCTCTTCAGGGCTGCTCCAGCAAGGCGCAGCCATTGCTCCTTATCTTGGACGAGAGGTATCTCCTCACCATGGCCCTTACTGACCTTCAATGTGGGATAGCTTCTTTAGGCACTCCTGCACCCGCGCAGCCACGGCTCCTTGGATGTGGGGTTGGTCCTCCTGGCCATCGCCCCTGGCCTCGGGCTTGGGGCATGGGGTATCTCCTCCTGGCCGCTGCCCCTGACCTCGGACGGGACGCGGGTAACTCCTCTCGTCGCCGCCCCTGGCCTCCGGCGTGGGTTGTTCCTCCTGGCTGCCGGCCCTGGCCTTGGGCGTAGGGGCGTGGGGTATGACCTAAATCAAATCCCTTATGATTATACAGTGAAAGTGAGAAATAGATTTAAGGGCCTAGATCTGATAGATAGAGTGCCTGATGAACTATGGAATGAGGTTCGTGACATTGTACAGGAGACAGGGATCAAGACCATTCCCATAGAAAAGAAATGCAAAAAAGCAAAACGGCTGTCTGGGGAGGCCTTAAAAATAGCTGTGAAAAGAAGAGAAGCGAAAAGCAAAGGACAAAAGGAAAGATATAAACATCTGAATGAAGAGTTCCAAAGAATAGCAAGAAGAGATAAGAAAGCCTTCTTCAGCAATCAATGCAAAAAAATAGAGGAAAACAACAGAATGGGAAAGACTAGGGATCTCTTCAAGAAATCAGAGATACCAAAGGAACATGTCATGCAAAGATGAGCTTGATAAAGGACTGAAATGGTATGGACCTAACAGAAGCACAAGATATTAAGAAGAGATGGCAAGAATACACAAAAGAACTGTGCAAAAAAGATCTTCACGACCCAGATAATCACGATGGTGTGATCACTGATCTAGAGCCAGACATTCTGGAATGTGAAGTCAAGTGGGCCTTAGAAAGCAATACTACAAACAAAGCTAGTGGAGGTGATGGAATTCCAGTTGAGCTATTCCAAATCCTGAAAGATGATGCTGTGAAAGTGCTGCACTCAATATGCCAGCAAATTTGGAAAACTCAGCAGTGGCCACAGGACTGGAAAAGGTCAGTTTTCATTTCTATCCCAAAGAAAGGCAATGCCAAAGAATGCTCAAACTACCGCACAATTGCACTCATCTCACATGCTAGTAAAGTAATGCTCAAAATTCTTCAAGCCAGGCTTCAGCAATATGTGAACCGTGAACTTCCAGATGTTCAAGCTGGTTTTAGAAAAGGCAGAGGAACCAGAGATCAAATTGCCAACATCCGCTGGATCATAGAAAAAGCATGAGAGTTCCAGAAAAACATCTATTTCTGCTTTGTTGACTATGCCAAAGCCTTTGACTGTGTGGATCACAATAAACTGTGGAAAATTCTGAAAGAGATGGGAATACCAGACCACCTGATCTGCCTCTTGAGAAATTTGTATGCAGGTCAGGAAGCAACGTTTAGAACTGGACATGGAACAACAGACTGGTTCCAAATAGGAAAAGGAGTTCATCAAGGCTGTATATTGTCACCCTGTTTATTTAACTTGTATGCAGAGTACATCATGAGAAACGCTGGACTGGAAGAAACACAAACTGGAATCAAGATTGCCAGGAGAAACATCAATAACATCAGATATGCAGATGACACCAGCCTTACGGCAGAAAGTGAAGAGGAACTAAAAAGCCTCTCGACAAAAGTGAAAGAGGAGAGTGAAAAAGTTGGCTTAAAGCTCAATATTCAGAAAACGAAGATCATGGCATCTGGTCCCATCACTTCATGGGAAATAGATGGGGAAACAGTGGAAACAGTGTCAGACTTTATTTTTCTGGGCTCCAAAATCACTGCAGATGGTGACTGCAGCCATGAAATTAAAAGACGCTTACTCCTTGGAAGTAAAGTTATGATCAACCTAGTTAGCATGTTAAAAAGCAGAGACATTACTTTGCCAACAAAGGTTCTTCTAGTCAAGGCTATGGTTTTTCCAGTGGTCATGTATGGATGTGAGAGTTGGACTGTGAAGAAGGCTGAGCGCCGAAGAATTGATGCTTTTGAACTGTGGTGTTGGAGAAGACTCTTGCGAGTCCCTTGGACTGCAAGGAGATCCAACCAGTCCATTCTGAAGGAGATCAGCCCTAGGACTTCTTTGGAAGGACTGATGCTAAAGCTGAAACTCCAGTACTTTGGCCACCTCATGCGAAGAGTTGACTCATTGGAAAAGACTCTGATGCTGGGAGGGATTGGGGCAGGAGGAGAAGGGGATGACAGAGGATGAGATGGCTGGATGGCATCACTGACCTGATGGACATGAGTCTGAGTGAACTCTGGGAGTTGCTGATGGACAGGGAGGCCTGGCATGCTGTGATTCATGGGGTCGCAAAGAGTTGGACACAACTGAGCGAGTGATCTGGTCTGAATTTGTCATTTAGAGCCTTTAATTCCTCAGCCTAAAGCATGTATATTTTTGTGCAATACTGTGTTTATATCTTAAAAATCATTTATGGGTTATATTTTTCGTTCAGTTAAACAAATTGCTGTATTAAATGTGGATATTATCATGTGATGATACTCTGGAAAATTTAGAATTAAAATTCCTGCCTTTAATAAAGAATTTCTAAGTCTCTGTGAGCCACTGGGTGGGGATAAAAGTGAAGTGCAAGTAACCGTATGTTCCTACATTAAATTACAGGTTCTATGAGCGTGGGGACCGTTTATACCCAACATGTAATATTTACCATATTGCCTGATGTATAATAGATGTTCTTTAAATATTTTTGCATGTGTGACTTACATAAATGAAACCAATATAAGTGCCATGAGAGAATCACAAGCAGAATGCTATTAAGATTCAAAAGAAGGAGAGATTAAATTACGTGGCAAGGTCTTAAGATACTCAAACAATTTTAATAGGTGGAGATTTTAGGAGGAGTTGCCCATGTCAAACACCAGGCAAAATTGAAGAAGGTAGGAGTGTAGCATATCTTTGGGTGATACTGAAGTTTATATTTTGTTTCATAGGTAATATGTAAGAGTGTAGGCTGAGAAAAGACTAATGTTATATTGAACCTGTATTAAAGAAAGGCCTTAACTGCTTGAATGAAAAAGTGCAAACTTTAATTAGAGGGCAAATTAATTTATCTGGGCAATGGCAACCCACTCCAATATTCTCGCCTGGAAAACCCCATGGACGGAGGAGCCTGGTGGGCTGCAGTCCACAGGGTCGCTAAGAGTCGGACACGACTGAGCTAATTCACTTTCACTTTCATGCACTGGAGAAGGAAATGGCAACCCACTCCAGTGTTCTTGCCTGGAGAATCCCAGGGATAGGGGAGCCTGGTGGGCTGCCATCTATGGGGTCACACAGAGTCGGACATGACTGAAGTGACTCAGCAGGCATTTCATTAAGTTAATTAAGCTGCAATCTGTGAAAATAAATCTAATAGTCTAGTATACATTTAGAAAAAGGAAAGCAGAAAGTAGAATGATCTGTAAGGAGGTTATTTCATAGTCTTAAGAGTAATGACATGAACCTGAACTATTAGTTTTGCAAGAATTAAAGATATATAAATTAGAACTATAAGGACTTGATGGTAATTTGAAAGTGACTCTTAGGTTTTCAGCCCAGAGAATCCAGGAGAGCAGTGACATTGCTATCAGGAAGAAGGTTATTATAAAGAGGTACAACTTACTATGAGGATAACTTTTGAGCTTCTTTTAGACAATTAAAATTTTAGTTATTGGTAGAAATACCATTTAGAGATTTTTAAGTAAACTATTGAAAGCATGAATTCAATCCTTGGGAAGGAGTTTTCTCCTTGATATAAAAATATTTAATGTTATAGTTAAGGAGAAGACTTTAAACAGAATTCTGAGAACTAGATATTTGCTGATAGTATTAATGGATGAGAGGAAAAGCAAATTTTAGTAAAAGAGATGAAAAAAAGTTGTTCAGAGAAGTAGAAAGAGAGAAGTATAATACTGTATCTCATGATGTGAAAAAGAATTTCAAAGCAAAAGGTGGTTAATGCTGTACAAGGTTACAAAAACAAAACAAAACATGAGGTGATTTTAGAAAGTAACACATAGAATGGCATGTGATGTTTTAAGAAATCACTGAATTCTAACAAAATAATGAATCAAATGAGGAAATTTAACAGTACAAAAGATATTTTTGCATTTAAAAAAGCGTTAGCCAAAATATTTGAAAGTAATGGAGAAGAAAATTAAAATACACAATACAAGAAGACTTAATTGTGTTAACAGATCTAGTTGAAAGAGGAAACCATGAGTTCAAGAAGATAACCGGATTTAATACATTTATTCTAACCTTTTTATCTTTTCAGGCATTCAGCTTATATCTTAGTTTTCTTCTCAAAGTATTATCTTTCCTCTAGCATTCTTTCAATTAATTTGTTATATATTTGTTTATACTTTAATACTGCATATTTAGATGATTATTGTTTGTACTCTTTGGTTGGACATTGTGTTTTGACTCAATTATATATGTATTTACCTTTTTAAAGGTAAGCTTTTTCCATCTCCTTAAGATCTGATATACTTATTTGATCTTCATTCTCTGGTTAATCTTATGCTTTCTGTTTTAATATTTTGTTTGTTTTTTTCAGCATTTGCCAGTTGTTTTCTCTTCATTTGTGTGTGTGTCTTTGTGTATGTGCATGCACTCTTACGCTGATAGTTTGGAAGGTTTAGGAGAACTGTATCAGTTCTTTTAGTGATTGCATTATTATTTTATATATAATATTTAACTCTATAGTTTTTAGATTGAAGTATAGTTGATTTAGAGTGTTGTATTAGCTTCAGGTATACAGCAAAGTGGTTGTTATACACAGGTTTGTATGCATATATATATATGTATTCTTTTTCAGATTCTTTTCCATTATAGGTTATTATAAGATATTGAATATAGTTTCCTGTGCTATCCTATAGGTCTTTATTGTTATCTACTTCATATATAGTGGTGTATATCTGTTAATCCAAATCTCCTAATTTATCCCTCCCTCCATTTTCCCTTTAGTAACAGTAAGTTTGTTTCCAATGTCTGTGAGTCAGTTTCTGTGCTGTAAATAAGTTATTTTTGTCATTTTTTTTGGTTCCTTCATATAAATATAATGTGATATTTTTCTGTCTTAACACTGTATACCTTTATTCTAGAATATTCTGAAAAATTTAGATAGTATCAGCTGCACACTTTAAAAAACTTGAGAAAATTAGTATATTTTTACTTACTCATCCTTTCTCCTGCATTTTAAAGTGAGCTTACAGAGAGTAATTGGAGGACTTAATTTCCTGTTATTAGCATTATTTGGTTGTATTTTTTATACTGTCAAGATTTCCAGTGTTTATGGTTTACATCCATTTTCTCTATTATTTTCTAGTATAAATTCTATAGGAAAATGCCTTGTGGTATGTTAGTTTTTCTCTTGCTGTTTAGCAAATTAAAGCCTTAAAAGAATGCACATATTTATTAAGTTGCAAAGAATACACATGTTTTTTAAGGTGCTGTGGATCAGGAAGGTTGTAATTGAGGTTTGATTAATTCATGTTTTCATCTGGAGATTTAATTTGGGAAGAATCTGCTTCCAGGCTTATTCAAGTTCAGAATCCAAGACCTTGCAGTTTAGGACTGAAGTTCTAAATAGGACCAAAGTCTTTGATAGTCAGGGTTCCATAGAGAAACAGAACTAAAAATGTGTCTGTAGATGGATAGTCAAAGACATGAGACAGAGACAGAGAAATTGATTTTAAGGCATTGTCTCATATAGCTGTGGCTTCCCAGGTGGCTCAGTGGTAAAGAATCTGCCTTCCAAGGCAGAAGACAGGTGATGCGAGTTTAATCCCTGGGTCAGGAAGATCCCCTGGAGTAGGAAATGGTAACCTGCTCTAGTATTCTTGCTTGGAAAATCCCATGGACAGAGGAGCCTGCCAGGCTGCAATCCATGGGATCACAAAGAGTTGGACATGACTGAGCGACTGAGCATGCACTCATGCATGTAGTTATGGGCTGGCAAATCTGTATTCTGCACAGCAAACTGGAGACCCAGGGAAGAGTTGATAACAGCATCTGAATCCAAAAGTATGCTGGTGGCAAAATTCTTTCTTTCTCAGATGAATAGTCCTCTTTCTTAAGGTCTTCTATTGACCAGATGAGACTTACTCACATTATGGAGGGGTCATCTCCTTTACTCAAGTCTATTGATTTAAATGTTAATCACATCTATGACAAAAACACTTTAACAGCAATATCTAGATTGGTGTTTGTTTAAGAACTAGATATCACGGGCACAATGTTTTAGCCAAGTGGACACAAAATTAACCAAATGATTAAAATATACTGAGAGAAATGGGCCTAGGGTTTAGGCTGTGTTTACTGTTCTTTTAGCACAGGCTCAGCTTTTGCTTTGGTGTCCTTTTCTGTTTGGGTGTCTTGAGAAACTTGTTAAATATCGTTTGAAACAACCAGTTCTTTCAGTTGCATTCCCTTGTTATTGTACAGAAACCTATTGACGTAGTTTGTGAGGTGTCTCGGGGAGTGAAAGTACTCCATAGTTTAATGTTTAGGTCTCAGTCTTTAGGAGAGGGCAGTGGCACCCCACTCCAGTACTCTTGCCTGGAAAATCCCATGGATGGAGGATCCTGGTAGGCTGCAGTCCATGGGGTCACTAAGAGTCGGACACGACTGAACGACTTTACTTTCACTTTTCACTTTCACGCATTGGAGAAGGAAATGGCAACCCACTCCAGTGTTCTTGCCTGGAGAATCCCAGGGACGGGGGAGCCTGGTGGGCTGCCGTCTGTGAGGTCGCACAGAGTCAGACACGACTGCAGCGACTTAGCAGCAGCAGCAGCCCCTAGGTCTGACGTTCATAAGTGTGTCTCAGTTTTTTTTTTTTCTTTTCCCCCTTAGGAAAGATTGGAAGGCAAGGGTATTGGAGTTGGGTATTTAACTTCATTTGGGTTGGTTAGTCTAGTAAAATCCCAGCAGACTCTAGGAAAATAATTTTCTCTTGAGGGTAGGCCTTGTTAAGAATTATATACTTAGGTCATATTTTAAAATGCCTATATTCCCTCTCCTCCTGCAGAGAGCAGGAAGAGATTTTTCTCTGATCTTCACTGAGACAACCTAATAGTGTTCTGTATGTAAAAACTCATGAAAGTATAGGAACTCCTCTAGGACCAGGCCCTACAGGACATTTTTAACTCTTATGCACGTCCACACTTATCCTCCAATGATTGGTTAATTGCAGATTTTGTTTTCCTACTCTCGGTACTGGTTTCCATGGAGTTTTCTTGCTTCAGGGATTTTGCTATGCTGTATTGTGATTCTCTGTATCTGCCTGTCTGTCTAGTTTGGGGAACAGCAATTTGCCATATGACCTCAGTTCTCTGATGATTCTAAGAAGAGTTGCTGATTTTCAGTTTGTTCAACTTTTTTCATGTTGTATGAATAGGAGAGACAACCTCCAACTTACTGCATCCTGTGCTGGAAGACAAAAGTTCCTTCATCATGTGTTTATTGTCCCATCAAGTAATGTTAAATAGTTCTTACTTTTCCAAACTTGTAGTCTATGGAATAGAGCAACAAGAATGCTTATTCCTTAACCACATATCTAGTCAAACTACTAGAAAGTTATACACACAATTTTTTAGCTAGTTGCTGAAAAACTTTCATAGAACAATCTAATACTATTACATGCTTTATTGATAATAGTGTAGAAAAATGCCATGTAACTTCTTTTGGTAAGACTGTGCTTTAGCTTTGTCACTGCTAGTTATAAAGTAAATCTTGTAATAAATTTTCCTTCAAGTATTGCATTAGATAACTCGAGTCTACTAATAACTTGCTGTATTTAATGAGATAATTTTTAAACATTGAATTTCCCTTCTTTCTTACCTTCTAGGAAGCTCAGAAATAAGTTTCAGTTCTCAATTACATTTAATTCTCTCACCCCTTCCCTTTTATCCGTTTACCTTTGTTTTAGTTGTACTGATATCATTACTTCACTGTTTTTCATTAAACTCTTTATGTACATTTTAAAGTAGGTCATATAAATAATATATTAACTATGCTCAAGTATTGTTTTATAGAGTTTTAGGTCTTTTGAACCACTGCCATCACACCCCTCTTTTTTCCTGATTCATACCCACTATCATTCTCTTCTTTCTGTACAGACTTCTTTTGACCATGATTTGAATTATTCATGTCATGGCTTATCCATAATAAATAATTTGTTCCAGCCATACTTTCTCTTGTCACCCTTTATGCTTTATGGTTCCTCTGAGTTCAATTTGCTATTTTAATTTTAAGTCAAGCCAGACCATTAAGAATGTACTTTACTCTATCCAGAAAAGTTTCTTGAAAAGGTTTCATGAAGCTAAATTTAGGACTTGGAGGGTTATTAATGTTTAGTGAAATAAGTCAGAGAAAGATAAATACTGTACAGTGTCACTTACATGTGGAATCTGAACAATAAAACAAACTAGTGACTATAACAAAAAAGAAGCAGACTCACAAACATGGAGAACAAACTAGTAGTTACCAGTGGGGAGAGCAAAGCGGGAAGGGAATTAACAGGTACAAACTACTATGTATAAAGTAAATAAGCTATAAGGATATATTATATAGCAGAGGGAATATAGCATTTCAAATAACTGTAAATGGAACATAACCTTTAAAATTGTGAAATCATGTTATATATCTAAAACTTATAGAATTTATTATAAATCAACTATACTTCTCTAAAAAGGAAAAGAAAAAAAATGAATTGTAACTATATATACTTGTGCTAAGGCTTCCCTGGTAGTTCAGTTGGTAAAAAATCTGCCTACAATGCAGAAGACCTCGGTTCGATTCCTGGGTTGGGAAGATCCACTAGGCAAGGTATAGGCTACCTACTCTAATATTCTTGGGCTTCCCTGGTGGCTTAGCTGGTAAAGAATTTGCATGCAATGTGGGAGACCTGGGTTTGATCCCTGTGTTGGGAATATCCCCTGGGGAGGGAATGGCTTGATCCACTCCTGTATTCTGGCCTGGAGAATTCCATGGACTGCATAGTCCATGGGGTTGCAAAGAGTCGGACACGCCTAAGTGACTGTCACTTCCATTATAAAAACTAGATCATTGAGGGTACATTTTATTAGGAAAATATTTTGTGTTATGTAAAATTTAATAGATCTTTGAGAGTTTATCAATTCTCTTCCATTGGGAATACATCTGTGTCTAACTTATTACTTTAATGATTTATGATATATAAAATCATTTATCAAACTAATTATCAAAATATGAGCCTGGGTCTCCTGGTTCAGGCAGCTTCTGTACTATCTGAGCCACCAGAGAAGCCCTCAAAAAATGAAGGTTTTGGTTAGCTAAGTTCCTACTGTATTATGTGTTTTTATTTAAAGATTAAGTCTATACTTGTCCTGTAGATTACTAAATTCACTCAAATGCTAACTTTTCAATTACTAAATAATTTTCATGAAAGGCCTTGTTATTGCTGTAATTTATATTGTTTATTCAGAGAAGGAAATGGCAACCCACACCAGTACTCTTGCCTGGAAAATTCCATGGATGGAGGAGCCTGGTAGGCTACACAGTCCATGGGGTCGCGAAGAGTCAGACAGGACTGAGTGACTTCACTTTCACTATTCACTTTCATGCATTCGAGAAGGAAATGGCAACACACTCTAGTATTCTTGCCTGGAGAATCCCAGGGACAGAGAAGCCTGGTGGGCTGCCGTCTGTGGAGTCGCACAGAGTCGGACACGACTGAAATGACTTAGCAGCAGCGGCAGCAGCAGCATGTTGTTTATTCCTGTTAAGTTTAGCTCACATTAATGGGCACATTCTTCTAAACCTTAAATCATTTGGTCTCGTATCTCACCTTTCTTAAGTCTAAATAATCTCAAGGATAGATGAGGATGCTTAATTTTTGTTAATTCTTTCAAAGGATAGGGCTGTAGATAATTCACTGTCTTAGTGTTCATATGATTGAATTTATCAGTGTCAATCTCACTCATAAACATTTACTATAATTTAGTTTGGAAGATAGTGTGAGTACATAGATAATTAGCAGCTCTAGGTAATATGTGCAAAATGAATAATGTAGGCAATACAGAAACTTGGAAATAGCAGAAATTACTGTGATAGTTAGGAAAGGCTTCATGGAGGAGGTGAAAATTGAACCTTGAAAGAGGCTGAGACTTAGATGAGAATAGAAAAATAGGTTATGAATTGTAGATGTTTGCATTTTATGCTGTTTGATTGATGTAAAACATATTTTGATATGCCCTAATAATTAAAATAGGCAATAAAAATGAAAACTGTTTTGAGGTGCCATTTATACTTAATTTGTAAAACGTTGCCAAGCCTGAGTGTCTTATTGGTACAGATGTGGAGTTATGAGAACTCTTGAAGTTCAGTTGGCCTATGGACGAGTAATGTCACCTCTAAGTAAAAATCAAGAGCAATGTTTAATTAATATGATCCCTATACTGAGAAAAATACATTTTACTTCATAACTCAGTATACACACAGATAAAATAGAAGTGTCATAATCACACTACTATATATAAAATTAACTACCTAATGAGGACTTAAAATATAGCACAGGTAACTCAATACTCTGTAATGACCTATATTGGAAAAGAATCTAAAAAGCAGTATATACACACACACACACACACACACATACATATATTTAACTAATTCGTTTCAGTTCAGTTCAGTTGCTCAGTTGTGTCTGACTCTCTGCGACCCCATGAATTGCAGCACGCCAGACCTCCCTGTCCATCACAAACTCCTAGAGTTCACTCAAACTCATGTCCATCGAGTCGGTGATGCCATCCAGCCATCTCATCCTCTGTCGTCCCCTTCTCCTCCTGCCCCCAATCCCTCCCAGCATCAGAGACTTTTCCAATGAGTCAACTCTTCACACAAGGTAGCCAAAGTATTGGCATTTCAGCTTTAGCGCCAGTCCTTCCAATGAACACCCAGGACTGATCTTCTTTAGGATGGACTGGTTGGATCTTCTTGGACATTCAAGAGTCTTCTCCAGCACCACAGTTCAAAAGCATCAATTCTTCAGCACTAAGCTTTCTTCACAGTCCAACTCTCACATTCATACATGACCCCTGGAAAAACCATAGCCTTGGCTATAGATGGACCTTTGTTGGCAAAGTAATGTCTCTGCTTTTCAATATGCTATCTAGGTTGGTCATAACTTTCCTTCCAAGGAGTAAGCATCTTTTAATTTCATGGCTACAGTCACCATCTGCAGTGATTTTAGAGCCGCCCAAAATAAAAGTCTGACACTGTTTCCACTGTTTCCCCATCTTATTTCCCATGAAGTGATGGGACCAGATGCCATGATCTTAGTTTTCTGAATGTTGAGCTTTAAGCCAACCTTTTCACTCTCCTCTTTCACTTTCATCAAGACGCTTTTTAGTTCCTCTTCACTTTCTGCCATAAGGGTGGTGTCATCTGCATATCTGAGGTTATTGATATTTCTCCTGGCAATCTTGATTCCAGCTTGTGCTTCTTCCAGCCCAGCGTTTCTCATGATGTACTCTGCATATAAGTTAAGTAAGCAGGGTGACAATATACAGTCTTGATATACTCCTTTTCCTATTTGGAACCAGTCTGTTGTTCCATGTCCAGTTCTAACTGTTGCTTCCTGACCTGCATGTAGGTTTCTCAAGAGGCAGGTCAGATGGTCTGGTATTCCCATCTCTTTCAGAATTTTCCAGTTTATTGTGATCCACACAGTCAAAGGCTTTGGCATAGTCAATAAAGCAGATGTTTTTCTGGAACCCTCTTGCTTTTTCCATGATCCAGCGGATGTTGGCAATTTGATCTCTGGTTCCTCTGCCTTTTCTAAAACCAGCTTGAACATCTGGAAGTTCAGGTTCACATATTGCTGAAGCTTGGCTTGGAGAATTTTGAGCATTACTTTACTAGTGTGTGAGATGAGTGCAATTGTGCAGTAGTTTGAACATTCTTTGGCATTGCCTTTCTTTGGGATTGGAATGAAAACTGACCTTTTCCAGTCCTGTGTCCACTGCTGAGTTTTCCAAATTTGCTGGCATATTGAGTGCAGCACTTTCACAGCATCATGTTTCAGGATTTGAAATAGCTCAACTGGAATTCCATCACCTCCACTAGCTTTGTTTGTAGTGATGCTTTCTAAGGCCCACTTGACTTCACATTCCAGGATGTCTGGCTCTAGGTGAGTGATTATACCATCTTGATTATCATGGTCATGAAGATCTTTTTTGTACAGTCTGTGTATTCTTGCCACCTCTTCTTAATATCTTCTGCTTCTGTTAGGTCCATACCATTTCTATCCTTTATCAAGCCCATCTTTGCATGAAATGTTCCCACGGTGTCTCTAATCTTCACTGTACTGTACAGCAGAAGCTAACAATACATTGTAATACAACTATACTCTAATAAAAATTATCAAAATAATATAGTTGTTCTTGCTATATAAAATAAATATAAAATATAACAGTACATGTCAAATGTGAATTTGATAATATTTAAATAAAATGGAAATCCTAAATTAAACAGTGCAAAAAAACTTAGGAATAATAGATTCAAATATTAGTTGAAAAAATAAGTGAGTTGACAAAAGTTGAGTAAGTTTGGCAAAGAGTCAGTATTAGGGCATGGATATCAGTTTTAGCATGTTGGTTTGAGATGGCAGTAGATAATTAAAATGGAGGTATTTTTATTGGAAACTGAAAATGTGGGATTGGTAGTTGGAAGAGAGTTAGGGCCAGGTTATGGCTCTTGCCTGGAAAAATCCCATGGATGGAGGAGCCTGGTAGGCTGCAGTCCATGGGGTCGCTAGGAGTCAGACACGACTGAGTGACTTCTCTTTGACTTTTCACTTTCATGCATTGGAGAAGGAAATGGCAGCCCACTCCAGTGTTCTTGCCTGGAGAATCCCAGGAACGGGGGAGCCTGGTGGGCTGCCATGTATGGGGTCACACAGAGTTGGACACAACTGAAGCAACTTAGCAGCAGCGGTCTTTTAGACAGAGACGAAACCAGAATCCAGGAGAGTGGGTAAGATTTCTGAGGGAAAAGCTGTAAAGATTAGAAAGGAGGGAAACTAAGAAACGAGTCATGGATACATCCTTCAATGAGATTCAGATATTTCTGGTAGGTGAGGAGAATATTTGGTTAAAAATTGTGGCAATATTAATATTTTGAATATCTTTCTACACAGCAAGATATTTTGGGTATCAAAACAGACTTGCTGTTTTTCATTCTTTAAAATTGTTCATGCTTTCACAAAACTGTTTTTCTAAAAAAAATGTTTTAGATGGTAATTCTTATTTTAGCCACATACGCATTTTCTTTAATTAGAATATTTTGTAAAATTTTGGGTTTTTTTCCTATTGTACAACTAAATCCAAAAAGTTTGCTTTCTGTATGAGGCTGAATATTTGGTGTCCAGTTTGTACTTGTACTTCATTTTGAACTAGTAACTAGGCACGTGTTTGCACATTTTACTTGACAATTTCTGGGCATGTCACAGGAAATGAGAAATTATGATAATGGATGTTATTATGAAAGCTAGTTAATTCTAATATTACCAATCAAACTCTCAAACTTTTCTTATGAAATTATCTTTTCTTAGAAATACCAATTCATCAGTAATTTTGCTTTTTTTTTTTTTTTCCAGAGAGAATCAGGACTAACACAGGAAATAAATGACCTTGTAAAACGGAAGATTGCAGTAGATGAAGAAAATGATTTCTTAAGGAAAGAATTCAGTGACTTGCAGAAGAAATTTAAAGAGAAAAGTCAAGAAGTTAAGGTGTGTTGACTTGTACATAGTTTTACCCTACTATTTCTTTGAAGTCCTACTTTAAGCTTTGTCAGCCTTTGTGGCACAGAAAGTGACAAGCTTGGAGGAGAAATTGCCTTAGGCCCTGCTGTACCATACAGTTTTCTCACATGAAAAAACTCTGAGAAAGATACTTTAAAGCTTAGACTCTAAGCTTTATAACTTTCCAATAAATAGTTAATGATGGAAATGGAGCTAAGAAAGTAGGAGTGTGAATATGTGGCTTCTTGTAATTAGATTCTGATGGGACTGGCATTATTAATTGATAAAACCCAGGTCTGGGAGGCTATGTCTGTGTGGGTCTCAAAAATAGCTGGGGACAGCATCAAAGGC
The DNA here is from genome assembly GCF_027580195.1 of Bos mutus. NCBI lineage: Eukaryota > Metazoa > Chordata > Mammalia > Artiodactyla > Bovidae > Bos > Bos mutus. The sequence continues at coordinate 85,176,227 of NC_091624.1, forward strand.
AGCTTGATCAATTAATGGGCTCTTTGCAAATGTGTACTCATCAAAGCTGTCATCCAGTGAAAAATATGACCCATCCACCTGCATGAAAAGAGGCCAGTGAAAGTATACAGGTGACCTTGGCCATCAAATATAGAAGAAGCTTCTGGGAGCGTAAAATTGCACAGTTTGTATTTGCGGATTAGTTCTCAGCTTTTTTGTTGTTGTTGTTGTTGTTTTTTGTATCGGCCCTTGTGGTACTATTCTACGGGACACTAAGGAGTGTGTGCAGATTAAGGAAGAGCAAAACAGGCTGGTTATAAAAAATCTGAAGGAGGAAAATGAGAAATTAAGTACCCACTGCGCTGACCTGCTAAATGAGCTGGAGAAACTGAGGAAGCAGGAAGCACATTGGAGAAAAGAAAAATTTAGCATTGATGCAAAAGTAAAGGTATGGAATGAGAATGGAATCCATGCTGTTATTTTGAATCTAACTTCTTAGGAAGTTTATTACATGTTATTTTCTTTAAATAGCAAGTTATATATTCAAATCCACCAGTGGGGACTAGCATTAATTTATATTCCTTCACTTAAGACCCATAGCTTTTTAAAAATTGATGTTGCAAAGCAGGAAACTGACTTCAAATACTTATCTAAAATGTAATCATTAAAAAATAAAGGCTATTGCATTTTGAAATAAAATATGTTTAAAAAACACATTTAGAATTATGAATTTTGGCTTTTTTAAATTAGGGCTTAAATTTATAGATATAACTAGAATTTATTGCAGTATAGTTTTCAGATTGTATTTTTCAAGTCCTTTAAAAATACATAAAAAAACCAAAAAGCAGTTAAAAAATACATGTGTTTTATATGTATTTGTTTGGCTTGAGAGGACCTTATTTGTAGTAAAATATAGAAGATAAAAGGAACAATCAGTCTTCATAATCTTCTTATATCTTTTCTGATAAATATTTTTCAAAATAATTTTTTTGTGGCTTTCTCTTGGTCTTGAGAAAGTTTTTGTTCTTTTTTTCCTATTGAATTTCAGTTTTCTTCTTAACCATAGATTTTATTGAAAAGGCTAACCCCTAAAATTTTGGTTCTAGTAAATATGATAGCCCCTCTATGTGTATGCATGCTTAAGAAGAATTTATAACACATGTGTGTAGATATATATATATATATATTCTCCAAACCAATTGATTTATTTTTTATTTATTTTTAATATAAATTTATTTTAATTAGAGTCTAATTACTTTACAATATTGTATTGGTTTTGCCATACATCAACACGAATCCGCCACAGGTTTACACATGTTCCCCAACCTGAAACCCCCTCCCACCTCCCTCCCCATACCATTCCTCTGGGTCATCCCAGTGCGCCAGCCCCGAGCATCCTATATCATGCATTAAACCTGGATTGGTGATTCATTTTACATATGATATTATACATGTTTCAATGCCATTCTCCGAAATCATCCCACCCTCACCGTCTCCCACAGAGTCCAAAAGACTGTTCTATACATCTGTGTCTCTTTTGCTGTCTCACATACAGGGTTATTGTTACCATCTTTCTAAATTCCATATATATGCGTTAGTATACTGTATTGGTGTTTTTCTTTCTGGCTTACTCCACTCTGTATAATAGGCTCCAGTGCATTAGAACTAATTATTAGTTCTAATCTACCTCATTAGAACTGATTCAAATGAATTCTTTTTAATGGCTGAGTAACACTCCATTGTGTATATGTACGACATCTTTCTTATCCATTTGTCTGCTGATGGACATCTAGGTTGCGTCCATGTCCTAGCTATTGTAAACAGTGCTGCGATGAACATTGGGGTACGCGTGTCCCTTTCAATTCTGGTTTCCTTGGTGTGTATGCCCAGCAGTGGGATTTCTGGGTCGTATGGCACTTCTATTTCCAGTTTTTCAAGGAATCTCCACACTGTTCTCCATAGTGGCTGTACTAGTTTGCATTCCCACCAACAGTGTAAGAGGGTTACTTTTCCCCACAGCCTCTCCAGCATTTATTGCTTGTAGACTTTTGGATCGCAGCCATTCTGACTGGCGTGAAATGGTACCTCATTGTGTTTTGATTTGCATTTCTCTGATAATGAGGGATGTTGAACATCTTTTCATGTGTTTGTTAGCCATCTGTATGTCTTCTTTGGAGAAATGTCTGTTTAGTTCTTTGGCCCATTTTTTGATTGGGTCATTTATTTTTCTGGAATTGAGCTGCAGGAGTTGCTTGTATATTTTTGAGATTAGTTGTTTGTCAGTTGCTTCATTTGCTATTATTTTCTCCCATTCTGAAGGCTGTCTTTTCACTTTGCTTATAGTTTCCTTTGTTGTGCAGAAGCTTTTAATTTTAATTAGGTCCCATTTGTTTATTTTTGCTTTTATTTCCAATATTCTAGGAGGTGAGTCATAGAGGATCCTGCTGTGATTTATGTCAGAGAGTGTTTTGCCTGTGTTCTCCTCTAGGAGTTTTATAGTTTCTGGTCTTACATTGAGATCTTTAATCCATTTTCAGTTTATTTTTGTGTATGTTGTTAGAAAGTGTTCTAGTTTCATTCTTTTACAAGTGGTTGACCAGTTTTCCCAGCACCACTTGTTAAAGAGATCCTCTGTTCTCCATTGTATATTCTTGCCTCCTTTGCCAAAGATAAGGTGTCTTATAGGTAGGTGGGTTTATCTCTGGGCTTTCCATTTTGTTCCATTGAGCTATATGTCTGTCTTTGTGCCAGTACCATACTATCTTGATGTCTGTGGCTTTGTAGTAGAGCCTGAAGTCAGGCAGCTTGATTCCTCCAGTTCCATTCTTCTTTCTCAAGATTGCTTTGGCTATTGGAGGTTTTTTGTATTTCCATACAAATTGTGAAATTATTTGTTCTAGCTCTGTGAAAAATACCGTTGGTAGCTTGATAGGGATTGCATTGATCTATAGATTGCTTTGGGTAGTATACTCATTTTCACTATATTGATTCTTCCGATCCATGAACACAGTATATTTCTCCATCTATTAGTGTCCTCTTTGATTTCTTTCACCAGTGTTTTATAGTTTTCTATATATAGATCTTTTGTTTCTTTAGGTAAGTATATTCCTAAATATTTTATTCTTTTCATTACAATGGTGAATGGAATTGTTTCCTTAATTTCTCTTTTGTTTTCTCATTTTAAGTGTATAGGAATGCAAGGGATTTCTGTGTGTTGATTTTATATCCTGAAACTTTACTATGTTCATTGATTAGCTCTAGTAATTTTCTGGTGAAGTCTTTAGAGTTTTCTATGTAGAGGATCATGTCATCTGCTAACAGTGAGAGTGTTACTTCTTCTTTTCCAATCTGGATCCCTTTTATTGCTTTTTCTGCTATGATTGCTGTGGCCAAAACTTCCAAAACCATATTGAATAGTAGTGCTGAAAGTGGACACCTTTGTCTTGTTCCTGACTTTAGGGGAAATGCTTTCAATTTTTCACCATTGAGGATAATGTTTGCTGTGGGTTTGTCATATATAGCTTTTATTATGTTGAGGTATGTTCCTTCTATTCCTGCTTTCTGGAGGTTTTTTTTTTATCATAAATGGATGTTGAATTTTGTCAAAGGCTTTCTCTGCATCTATTGAGATAATCATATGGCTTTTATGTTTCAATTTATTAATGTGGTATATTACATCGATTGATTTGTGGATATTTAAGAATCCTTGCATTCCTGGGATAAAGCCCACTTGGTCATGATGTATGATCTTTTTAATGCTGTTGGATTCTGATCGCTAGAATTTTATTAAGGATTTTTGCATCTATGTTCATCAGTGATATTGGCCTGTAGTTGTTTTTTTTGTGGCATCTTTGTCAGGTTTTGGTATGAGGGTGATGGTGGCCTCATAGAATGAGTTTGGAAGTTTACCTTCCTCTGCAGTTTTCTGGAAGAGTTTGAGCAGGATAGGTGTTAGCTCTTCTCTAAATTTTTGGTAGAATTCAGCTGTGAAGCCATCTAAACCTGGGCTTTTGTTTGTTGGAAGTTTTCTGATTACAGTTTCAATTTCTGTGCTTCTGATGGGTCTGTTAAGATTTCTATTTCTTCCTGGTTCAGTTTTGGAAAGTTGTACTTTTCTAAGAATTTGTCCATTTCTTCCAAGTTGTCATTTTATTGGTATATAATTGCCAATAGTAGTTTCTTATGATCCTTTGTATTTCTATGTTGTCTGTTGTGATCTCTCCATTTTCATTTCTAATTTTATTGATTTGATTTTTCTCCCTTTGTTTCTTGATGAGTCTGGCTAATGGTTTGTCAATTTTATTTATCCTCTCAAAGAACCAGCTTTTGGCTTTGTTAATTTTTGTTATGGTGTCTTTTGTTTCTTTTGCATTTATTTCTGCCCTAATTTTTAAGATTTCTTTCCTTTGACTAACCCTGGGGTTCTTTGTTTCTTCCTTTTCTAGTTGCTTTAGGTGTAGAGTTAGGTTATTTATTTGATTTTTTTCTTGTTTCTTGAGGTATGCCTGTATTGCTATGAACCTTCCCCATAGCCCTGCTTTTACAGTGTCCCACAGGTTTTGGGTTGTTGTGTTTTCATTTTCCTTTGTTTCTCTGCATATTTTGATTTCTTTTTTGATTTCTTCTGTGATTTGTTGGTTATTCAGCAGTGTGTTGTTCAGCCTCCATATGTTGGAATTTTTAATAGTTTTTCTCCTGTAATTGAGATTTAATCTTACTGCATTATGGTCAGAAAAGATGCTTGGAATGATTTCAATTTTTTTGAATTTACTAAGGCTAGATTTATGGCCCAGGATGTGATCTATCCTGGAGAAGGTTCCGTGTGCGCTTGAGAAAAAGGTGAAATTCATTGTTTTGGGGTGAAATGTCCTATAGATATCAATTAGGTCTAACTGGTCTATTGTATCATTTAAAGTTTGTGTTTCCTTGTTAATTTTCTGTTTAGTTGATCTATCCATAGGTGTGAGTGGGGTATTACAGTCTCCCACTATATTGTGTTATTGTTAATTTCCCCTTTCATACTTGTTAGCATTTGTCTTACATATTGTGGTGCTCCTATGTTGGGTGCATATATATTTATAATTGTTATATCTTCTTCTTGGATTGATCCTTTGATCATTATGTAGTATCCTTCTTTGTCTCATTTCACAGCCTTTGTTTTATTTTATTTTTTAATTTAATTTTATTTTAAAACTTTACATAATTGTATTAGTTTTGTCAAATATCAAAATGAATCCGCCACAGGTATACATGTGTTACCCATCCTGAACCCTCCTCCCTCCTCCCTCCCCATACCATCCCTCTGGGTCATCCCAGTGCACTAGCCCCAAGCATCCAGTATCGTGCATCGAACCTGGACTGGCAACTCGTTTCTTACATGATATTTTACATGTTTAAATGTCATTCTCCCAAATCTTCCCACCCTCTCCCTCTCCCACAGAGTCCATAAGACTGTTCTATACATCAGTGTCTCTTTTGCTGTCTTGTACACAGGTTTATTGTTACCATCTTTCTAAATTCCATATATATGCGTTAGTATACTGTACTGGTGTTTTTCTTTCTGGCTTACTTCACTCTGTATAATAGGCTCCAGTTTCATCCACCTTATTAGAACTGATTCAAATGTATTCTTTTTAATGGCTGAGTAATACTCCATTGTGTATATGTACCACAGCTTTCTTATCCATTCATCTGCTGATGGACATCTAGGTTGCTTCCATGTCCTGGCTATTATAAACAATGTTGCGATGTACATTGGGGTACACGTGTCTGTTTCCCTTCTGGTTTCCTCAGTGGATCATAAGGCAGTTCTATTTCCAGTTTTTTAAGGAATCTCCACACTGTTCTCCATAGTGGCTGTACTAGTTTGCATTCCCACCGACAGTGTAAGAGGGTTCCCTTTTCTCCACACCCTCTCCAGCATTTATTATTTGTAGACTTTCAGCCTTTGTTTTAAAGTCTATTTTATCTGATATGAGTATTGGTACTCCTGCTTTCTTTTGGTCTATATTTGTGTGGAATATCTTTTTCCAGCCCTTCACTTTCAGTCTGTATGTGTCCCTTGTTTTGAGGTCAGTCTCTTGTAGACAACATATATAAGGGTCTTGTTTTTGTATCCATTCAGCCAGTCTTTGTCTTTTGGTTGGGGCATTCAACCCATTTATGTTTAAGGTAATTATTGATAAGTATGATCCCGTTGCCATTTGCTTTATTGTTTTGGGTTCGAGTTTATACACCCTTTTTGTGTTTCCTGTCTAGAGAAGATCCTTTAGCATTTGTTGGAGAGCTGGTTTGGTGGTGCTGAATTCTCTGAGCTTTTGCTTGTCTGTAAAACTTTTGATTTCTCCTTCGTATTTGAGTGAGATCCTTGCTGGGCACAGTAATCTGGGCTGTAGGTTATTTTCTTTCATCACTTTAAGTATGTCCTGCCATTCCCTCCTGGCCTGAAGAGTTTCTATTGAAAGATCATCTGTTATCCTTATGGGAATCCCCTTGTGTGTATTTGTTGTTTTTCCCTTGTTGCTTTTAATATTTGTTCTTTGTGTTGGATCTTTGTTAATTTGATTAATATGTGTCTTGGGGTGTTTTGCCTTGGGTTTATCCTGTTTGGGACTCTCTGGGTTTCTTGGACTTGGGTGATTATTTCCTTCCCCATTTTAGGGAAGTTTTCAACTATTATCTCCTCAAGTATTTTCTCATGGTCTTTCTTTTTGTCTTCTTCTTCTGGGACTCCTATGATTCAAATGTTGGGGCATTTAACATTGTCCCAGAGGTCTCTGAGATTCTCCTCATTTCTTTTAATTATTTTTTCTTTTTTCCTCTGTGATTCATTTATTTCTACCATTCTATCTTCTATCTCACCTATCTTCTGCCTCCATTATTCTACTATTTGTTCCCTCCAGAGTGTTTTTGATATCATTTATTGCATTATTCATTATATATTGACTCTTTTTTTTATTTCTTCTAGGTCCTTGTTAAACCTTTCTTGCATCTTCTCAATCCTTGTCTCCAGGCTGTTTATCTGTGATTCCATTTTGTTTTCAAGATTTTGGATCATTTTCAGTATCATTATTCAGAATTCTTTATCAGGTAGATTCCCTATCTCTTCCTCTTTTGTTTGGTTTGGTGGGCATTTATCCTGTTCCTTTATCTGCTGGGTATTCCTCTGTCTTTTCATCTTGTTTATATTGCTGTGTTTGGGGTCGCCTTTCTGTATTCTGGCAGTTTGTGGAGTTTTCTTTATTGTGAAGTTTCCTTGCTGTGGGTGGGGTTGTATGGGTGGCTTGTCAAGGTTTCCTGGTTAGAGAAGCTTGTATCGGTGTTCTGGTGGGTAGAATTGGATTTCTTCTCTCTGGAGTGCAATGAAGTGTCCAGTAATGAGCTATGAGATGTCAGTGGATTTGGAGTGACTTTGGGCAGCCTGTATATTGAAGCTCAGGGCTATGTTCCTGTGTTGCTGCAGAATTTGCGTGCTATGTCTTGCTCTGGAATTTGTTGGCCCTTGGGTGGTGCTTGGTTTCAGTGTAGGTATGGAGGTGTTTGATGAGATTCTGTCGATTAATGTTCCCTGGAGTCACGATTTCTCTGGTGTTCTCAGGATTTGACTTAAGCCTCCTGCTTCTGGTTTTCAGTCTTATTTTTACAGTAGCCTCAAGACTTCTCCATCTATACAGCACCATTGATAAAACATCTAGGTTAAAGATGTAAAGTTTCTCCACAGTGAGGGACACCCAGAGAGGTTCACAGAGTTACATGGATAAAAGAAGAGGGAGGAGGGAGATAGAGATGACCAGGATGAGATGAGGTAGAATCAAAAGAGGGGAGAGCAAGCTAGCCAGTAATCACTTCCTTATGTGCGCTCCACAGTCTGGACTGCTCAGAGATGTTCTCGGAGTTATACAGAGAAGAGAAGAGGAAGGAAGCAGACAGAGGTGGCCAGGAGGATAAAGGGGGGAATCAAAAGGAGCTAGATGGATCCAGCCAGTAATCAGTTCCCTAAGTGTTCTCCACCGTCCAGAACACATAGAGATTCACAGAGTTGGGTAGAGAAGAGAAGGGGGAGGGAGGAGATAGAGGCGACCTGGTAGAGAAAAAGGAGAGTCCAAAGGAGGAGAGAGCAGTCAAGCCAGTAATCTCACTCCCAAGTAAAAATGGGTACTGAAGATTGGGTTCTTAAAGGTACAAAATTGATAACAAATACCAAAAAGCAAAGATTAAAAATCTAGAGTAGAGGCTGGATTTTCAAAAATACAATATTAAAGAAAAAAAAAGTCAGAAAAATTATAAAATATATGTATATGAAATTTGCTTTAAAAAATAGGGTCTCTTTTTTTGCAAAATAATAGTAGGTTATAAAAATGAAAATTAAAGGAGTAATAGAGGACTTTAAAAATAAAAAAAAATTTTTTTAATTAAAGAATGATAGAAAAAATAGTAAAAATATATCTAGGACTTTCTCTGGTGTTATTGTGGGCATTGTGGGGTCAGTTCATTTTCAGATAGTTCTTTGATCAGGCTTATATTTCTCAAGACCTATAGGCCCCTTCCAATGTAGTCAGTACTAACTACAGGATTTTAATCTATTGCACCTGTCACTTCCAAGGAGGTTCCCTCTGTTTTAGCTTCTTCTATTTGCTGGTCCCTTCAGTGTCTTAATTTCCATCCTGACGCAAGGAGGCGGTGGTGGAACTTTTTAAGGCTCACTTGTTCAGTGGTGCTGTGGGGAGGGAGGGACGCTGCAAACAAATAACACTGGCGTGTGCTTGCAGTGTCTCAGCCACACTGGGTTTGCCCCTGCTCACAGTGTGTGTGCTTTCCCTGTCTACACTGCTTAGGCTCTAGGTTGCTCTGCCGGGAACTTTCTGAGGCCGGCCCTGGATTGTATGCACCTCCCAGGTCTAAGCCACTCAGGTTCAGGTACTCGGGTAGTCCTCAGAGGCACAGACTTGGTTGGGCCTGCATTTTGTGCCCGTTCCAGGTCTGAGCAGCTCAGATGACCAGGTGTTTGGTGAGCGTGGTTGCTGTGACTTATCGCCTCCCCCATCCCTGGTGCTCAGTTTTCTGGGTGTACAACTGGCGCACCTTCTCAGGCGGATATTGACTGTCCAGAATCCCAAGAAGTCTTGGTTAGCAATGCAGCCTGCTTGCAGTTTGGTAGATAACGCCTCTCTGGGGCCTCGATTGCCCCCTTCCGGCTCTGGCTACCCTCGCCTGCCTGTCACCGGAGGGGGATGAGCCGGTCTGCAGCCGACTAGCTATGCTCAGTCCTTAGTTCTGTGAGTGGGCCCGGAGGTGTCTTAGGTTAGGGCTTTTCACATGGTAGCTATCCCACAGTCTGGTTTGCTCTCCCAAGTTAATGCCCTCAGATTGCCCTTGGGGTATTAGGCCTGGTCCTTAATCTAGGCAGTGCAGCCCGCGCTTCCCTACCCAGCCCCCACTTGCTAGTGGTGGATACAGGCGTCTGTGCTGCTTCTCTGCTGGGGGAGTTATGGTTGGGCATGTAATCTGTGGGTTTTAATTATTTATTTATTTTTCCTCCTGGTTATGTTGCCCTCTGGATCCAAGGCTCGCCATAGATTCGTCAGCGAGAGTGTTTCCTGGTGTTTGGAAACCTCTCTTTTTAAGACTTCCTTCCCGGGACAGAAGGGACAATTGCACTCATCTCACATGCTAGTAAAATAGTGCTCAAAATTCTCCAAGCCAGGCTTCAGCAATACGTGAACCATGAACTTCCAGATGTTCAAGCTGGTTTTAGAAAAGGCAGAGGAACCAGAGATCAAATTGCCAACATCCGCTGAATCATCGCAAAAGCAGGAATGTTCCAGAAAAACATCTTATTCTGCTTTGTTGACTATGCCAAAGCCTTTGACTGTGTGGATCATAATAAACTGTGGAAAATTCTGAAAGAGATGGGAATACCAGAGCACCTGCCCTGCCTCTTGAGAAACCTGTATGTAGGTCAGGAAGCAACAGTTAGAAGTGGACATGGAACAAACAGACTGGTTCCAAATAGGAAAAGGAGTACGTCAAGGCTGTGTATTGTCACCCTGATTATTTAACTTATATGCAGAGTACATCATGAGAAACGCTGGGCTGGAAGAAGCACAAGCTGGAATCAAGATTGCCAGGAGAAATATCAATAACCTCAGATATGCAGATGACACCATCCTTATGGCAGAAAGTGAAGAAGAACTAAAGAGCCTGTTGATGAAAGTGAAAGAGGAGAGTGAAAAGGTTGGCTTAAAGCTCAGCATTCAGAAAACAAAGATCATGGCATCTGGTCCCATCACTTCATGACAAATAGATGGGGAAACAGTGGAAACAGTGTCAGACTTTATTTCTGGGGGCTCCAAAATCACTGCAGATGGTGATTGCAGCCATGAAATTAAGAAGAAAAGTTGGAAGAAAAGTTATGACCAATCTAGACAGCATATTCAAAAGCAAAGACACTACTTTTCCAACAAAGGTCTGTCTAGTCAAGGGTATGGTTTTTCCAGTAGTCATGCATGGATGTGAGAGTTGGACTGTGAAAAAAGCTTAGTGCCGAAGAATTGATACTTTTGAACTGTGGTGTTGGAGAAGACTCTTGAGAGTCCCTTGGACTGCAAGGAGATCCAACCAGTCCATTCTGAAGGAGATCAGTCCTGGGTGTTCTTTGAAAGGAATGATGCTAAAGTTGCAACTCTAGCGTTGGCCACCTCATGCAAAGAGTTGACCCATTGGAAAAGACTCTGATGCTGGGAGGGATTGGGGGCAGGAGGAGAAGGGGACGACAGAGAATGAGATGGCTGGATGGCATCACTGACTCGATGCACGTGAGTTTGAGTGAACTCCGGGAGTTGGTGATGGACAGGGAGGCCTGGCATGCTGCGATTCATGGGGTCGCAACGAGTCGGACACTACTGAGCGACTGAACTGAACTCACAGGACGGAGCTCTGTCCCTACCTCTTTTGTCTCTCTTTTTATCTTTTATATTTTTCATACCTCCTTTCAAAGACAGTGGGCTGCTTTTCTGGGTGCCTGATATCCTCTGCTGGCATTCAGAAGTTGTTTTGTGGAATTTACTCAGCGTTCAAATGTTCTTTTGATGAATTTGTGGGGCAGAAAGTGGTCTCCCCATCATATTCCTCTGCCATCTTAGGACCGCCCCCTCCATGAGTTTCTGATGATGATTTTCATTTCCTTTTTTTACCATTCAGATAGTGCATTTTCTTATCTACTGTGATTTTTAGTCTTTTTTCTGTTAGAGTGTTTGTATTTTCTTATTAATTTGTAAGCATACTTTATTCCATATAGCAGTGCTTTGTTTTACATATGTATTGCAAATAACTTCTGTCCCATGAATTTGAATAATGTAAATTAGACATTCAAAGTATGCAAATTTCTATAGTCATTTTTGTTAATATTTTCTTTTCTAATGTTTTTGTTCTAGAAGTCTTATAGTCTTAACTTTCCCATACCCTGAAGTCTTTATTTGGAATTCATATTGGAATATGGTATTCAGTAGTTTATTGATTTGTGATGCGGTTTCTCTCACATCTTTAAGTTGCCATGTGTATATTGATTTATTTCTGGACTTCCTATTATTTTCATGTGTTCAGGTATTGTAGTTTCATAATTTTACTCATTATTTGCTAGAGTGACCTACTTATTTATTCTTTTTTTAAGTCATGAACCCTAATGTACCTCTTCTCTAGTAGTATTTAAGGATCATTTTATTAGTTTTACTGAAAAATTCTATTAGAAGGCATATTGGAACATTATCTACATTATGAGTTAATTTGGGAAGAATTGTGATCTACTGTTTAAGAATTTGGAATAAGGTTTTATAATTTTCTTAAAATGATGGCTCAGACGGTAAAGCATCTGCCTGCCATGTGGGAGACCTGGGTTTGATCCCTGGGTTAGGAAGATACCCTGGAGAAGGAAATGGCAACCCACTCCAGTACTTTTGCCTGGAAAATTCCATGGACTGAGGAGCCTGGTAGGCTACAGTCCATGGGGTTGCAAAGAGTTGGACACCACTTCACTTTCAATTACAATTCACTTCACTTACAATTATTGTAAAAATATTGTTTTATACTAAAAACATTTAAATTATATTTTAATTAATTACTTATGGACATGAGCAGTGTTACTGAATTATCTTGAACTTCTTTCGACAACTTTTCCCAAATGTCATATTAGTTCTAAAAACGTGTATATTTTTTATTTTATACAATTACAGTGTCAGTAAGAAAGCTGTCTCCTTTTTTTCTTTTGGCATATAATTCTCATACCATACATTTAACCCATTTAAAGTGTACAGGCCAATAATTTTTAGTTTTTGCAGGGTTTTACAACTATTACCAAAATTACTTTTAGAACATTTTCATCAACTCCAAAAGAAGCCCTATAACTTTTAATAATCATTCCTCTTTTATCTTTAGCTTTGCAGCCCAAGATCACCACCTATGGGCTTTCTCACTGTATAGATTTATCTGTTCTAAACATTTCATATTAATGAAATGAATTTTCATGGATTATAAGATCTTTTATGACTGACTTCCTTCACTTAGAATAATGTTTTCAAAGAGTTTATCCATGTTGCTGTATCAGTACTTTATTATTTTTATAGTTGAATATACTCTATTATATAGATAATCTATATTTTATTTATCTCAATTAGATGGACATTTGTACTATAAATATGTGTGTTCAAGATTTTGTATATACATATATTTTTATTTCTCATAGATGTATACCAAGGAGTGAGATTACAAGGTCATGTGATAATTTTGTTTTTAAGCTTCTGAGGAACGGTCAGACTGTTTTCAAAAACATTTACATTCTAAACAGCACTGTCTGAGGGTTCTGATTTCTCTTTGTCCTTGGCAACACTTACTATTGTCTTTTTGATTTTTAGGCATCTTTGTGGATGTGAGTGGCCTCATTGTTGTTTTTATTTTAATTTCTCTGAAGGTGAATAATTTTGGTCATATTTTTATGTTATTGGCCATTTGCATATCTCTGAAGAAATATGCAATTTCTTTTGTGCATATTCTAGATACAAATCTCTTTTTATTTATATAATTTCAAACTATTTTTTTTAGTTCTCTGAGTTGTTTCTTACATCCTTAATGGTATTATTTGAACACAAAGTGTAAAACTTTTATATTTAACTTATCTACTTTTTCTTTTGTTGTCCATGCTTTTGAGCATTCTCAGATGCATCTCAGATGTGCATCTGAGAAACCATTGCTTAATCCAAGATCATGAAAATGATCCTTATGTTTTCTTCTAAGAGTTTTATTTCTTACATTTAGTTCTTTAATCCATTTTGAGTTAATTTTTAAATATGATGTTTGATAGGAATCCACTTTCATTGTTTTGCATGTGTTATTCCATTGTCCCAGTTCCATTTGATAAAAAAAAGACTGTTCTTCCCCCACTGAATTTATCCTAGCATATTTATTTAAAATAAATTGCCTGTAAATATAAAGGTTTATTTCTGGACCTCAGTTCTGTTCCTTTGATCTATACATTTATCCTTTATGCCTATATCACACTATATTGATTATTGTAGATTTGTAATAAATTTTGCAGTTAGGATTTGTGCGTCCTCAATATTTAGTCTTTTTTTTTCAAGGTTAGCTTTTCTCTATCATTTACATTTCTATATGAGTTTTAGAATCAGCTTTTCCATTTCTTCTTGAAAAAAAAAAGCAAGCTGATATGGTTTTGATAGAGATTCTGTTGAATCAGATCAATATGGTGAGTGTTACCATCTTAACAATATTGTAACTCCAATTCATAAATAGGAGATGTTTCATTTATTTAGAACCTTCTTTAATTTCTTTCAGTAATGTGTTATAGTTTTCAGATTATAACTTTGCACTTCTTTGGATACATGTATTTTAAAATATTTAATTATTTTTTCTGTTATTCTAAATGGAATTGTTTCTTAATTTCCTTTTTGTATGGTTCATTCCTAATGTTATGTATGCAATTAATTTTTCTATATTAGTCTTATATTTTGCAAACTACCTAAACAGATTGTTTCTGTAGGATTTTCTGTGTGTAAGATCATGTCATCTGTAAGTAGAACTCGTTTTCTTCCTTTCTAATTTGTATGTCTTTTATCTCCTTTTATTGCCTGTCACCCTAGCTAGAGTCTCTAGTATGAAGTTAAATAGAAAAAAAGAGAGAGTGGAAATCTATATCTTCTTCCTGATTTCAGGAGGAAAGGATTTGCTCTTAGGTGTGGTATTAGCAATGAGCTTGTTGTTGATACACCTTATCAGTTAAGAAAATTCCCTTCTTTTCCTAGTGTGTTGAATTTTTTTTTTAATCATAAAATGGTGTTGGGTTTAGGCAAATAAATGTTTTTTATGTATCTATTGAAATGGTTATGTGGTATTTGTCTTTCATTTTATTGGTACAGCATATTACCTTGTTTTTTGGATGTTAGACCAACCTTATGCTGCTGGGGTATCTTTATTTTTATCTGACATTAGTATAATAAGTGTAATATTTTTATCTGATCTTAATGATAAATGATAGTGATAATGATAGCCTTAAAGAATGAGTTCAGAAGTGTTCCCTCCCTTACATTTTTGGAGTAATTTGAACAGAATTAGTATGAAATCTTTTAAAATGTTTGGTAGAATTCACCAGTGAAACCATCTGGTCTGGGAATTTTCTGTGTTGGGAGAATTTAATAGCTGATTAAGTTCACTTATCATGGGTTGAGATTTTCTATTTATTCTTGAGTCAGTTTAGATATTTTGTATGTTTCAGAATTTGTACTTTTCATCTTAGTTATCTAATTTGTTGGACAATTGTTTATAGTATTCTTCAGTCATCTTTTAAATTTCTGTATGGTTAGTAGTACTGTCCTTACAAGTCACTTGCATTCTTTCTTTTAATTCTGTTGCTGTCTTCAAAAGAGTCAGCTTTAGAGTTAGTTGAATATATTGTACGCCTTTAAAAGTATTTCAACAATAATCTTCATTATTTCATTGCTTCCTTCTCCTTTTGGATCACTCAGCTATACTTTTCTGTTTCCCTAAGCTATAAAATTGCATTGTTGGTTTTAGATATGTCACCTTTTTTAGTATAGGCATTTAAGTTTCCTTCTGACCTTTGTTACATCCTGTGAGTTTTGGCATGTTATGTTTTTGTTTTCATTTGTATCTGGATATTTTAGGATTTTCTTGTGGTTTCTTCTTTGATCGATTGGCTCTTCAAGAGTGTATTGTTTAATTTCCATGTGTTTTGAATTTTTCAGTTTTCCTTCTGTTAATTGAGTTTTAGCTCCATCTACTGTGCTCAGAGAAGATGCTTTGTATGATTTTAATGTTTTAAAATTTATTGAGAGATGTTTTTTGACTTGAAATATGGTCTGATATGTTGAATGTTCCATTTGTAATTAAGAAAAATGTATATTTTGCTGTTTGGGGGTAGAGTGAACCATATACATCTGTTAAATATACTTGTTTCATAGTGTTTTATTGGTCTTTTTATCCTTACTGCTCACCTATCTAGAGGTTCTACCATTATTTAAAGTGGACTATTGAATTACCCATCTATTAATATAAAACTATTCTTTCTGTTCTGTCCTTTATATAATTTAGGGCTTTGGTTTTGGTGCATGTATATTTACAGTGGTTACATCTTGATGAATTGACTTGACTCATTGATTAATATCTAATGCCCTCTTTGGCCTCTTATTGGAGAAGGAAATGGCAACCCACTCCAGTATTCTTGCCTGGAGAATCCCAAGGACGGAGGAGCCTGGTGGGCTGCTGTCTATGGGGTCACACAGGGTCGGAAACGACTGAAGCGACTTGGCCTCTTATAACTGTTTTTGACTTAGTCTTTTTTGTCCAGTATTCTTACATTCATCCTAGTTCTGTTTTGGTTATTATTTTCATGAAGTACTTTTTCTCATTCTTTGATTTTCATTTTTTTGTGTCTTTGGATCTGATAGTCTGTTCTAAAAGCACATATTTGTATAATATTTTCTTTATTCTATCTCTGTCTTTTGATAGAATTTAATCTGTGTGTACTTAAAGTAGTTACTAGTAAATAAAAATTAACTTCTGCCACTTTATTGCCTATTTGGTCTATGTCTTCTACATTTTTTTTGTCCCTCGTTTCCTGTATTACTGTCATCCTTTGTGTTTAGTTGATTTTTTTTGTAATGGCACATTTTGATTCCCTTCTCATTTTTGGGTATATGTTCTTTTGATATTTTTTTGTGGTTACCATCAAGATTATATTTATCATCCCAAACTTATAACAATATAATTTGAATTGATACTAACTTATCTTCAATAACATAGAAAACTCTTCTGCTTTGTTGCTTTTTCCCTCTGTTTCAAGTTATTTTTGTCACCAGTTACATCTTTATAAAATATGTGCTCTGCAATGTAGATTTATAACTTTTTATTTTTGGCTCTGAAATTATATACAAAATAAAAATTAGAGTTAAAACCAAATATACAACAATACTGCAGTTTGTATTTGCCATGTATTTACCTTTACTGGAGCCTTTATATTTTCAGATGGTATTGAGTTACCATTTTACATTCTATCTGAGGTACTTCCATTAGCATTTCTTATAGGTTAGATTTCATAATGAACTCCCTCAGCTTTTGTTTATCTGTGAATGTCTTAATTATGCTCTGATTTTGAAGGATAGTTTTGCTGGGTATAGAATTCAACCTTGACATTTTTTCTTTCAAAACTGTAAATATATCATTTAAATATATATCATTGCCTTCTGACTGATGATTTCTGATGAGAAATCAGGTGTTACTCTCACTAATGAGCCCTTGTGACTAGACACTCATAATTCTCTTTTTGTTTTTGGCTGATTTTAAAAAGTTTAATTGTAGTGTATCTTAGTGTGGGTCTCTTTCTGTTGATCTTACTTGAGTTTGTTGTGGCCATTGGCTTTATAGATACATGTATTTCATCAGAATTGAGAAGTTTTTGGCCCTTGTTTCTGCCACCACCCCCTCCCCCCTCCACCTTCTGTCTCTTCTCTTTTTGGGACTCCCAAATAATGTACATTTTTATCTGTTAATTGTGTCCCACTGTTCTCTTAGACTCTATTCAATTTTCTTCATTCATCTTTCTGCTCCTCAGATTCAGTAAATTCACTAGTTCTATCTTTTAGTTTGCTCACATCGGTTGACCCCTCTGGTGAATTATGCATTTTGATTATTTTAATTTTTACCTCTAGAATTTGATTCATGTTTATAACCTCAGGCTCTTTATTGATATTTGTTTGGTTTATATTAATACATTGTTTTTCTGGTTTCCTCAATTCTTTTACTTATTTTTCTTTAAGTATACTAGAGATAGTTTTTAACGTTTTAAAGTTTTAAAGTTTTGCCTTGTAGATCTGATATCTGAGCTTCCTCAGGAATTGTTTCTGTTACTTTTTGTGTTTCTTTGAATATGCCACATTATCTGGTTTCTTTGTATGCTTTGTAACCTTTTCTTGTTCTTGAAAGTTGGGCATTTGTGGTAACAAATATATGATAATGCTGGAAATCAGATCCTACCCCTTCCCAAGACTTTGCTGCTTTAACTGCTGGAGGCTATGGTAGTCTTTTTGTTTAGTGCTTCAGTTTATTTTTGTAAAGTGTTTATTCTTTACTGTATTCAGTTATTGAAGTCTTTGTCCTTTAGCTTTTGTCTCCTCCTTTTGTGACCGAATTTCACCTTGACTGCCAACTGCTAAAATGAAAAAAACAAAAAGAAAAAATCACACACAGAGCTTCAAAACAAGTTCCTTTCCCAGTCCTTGTAGATGGCTAATAGAGCATTCCTTTAATACTTACCCAGATTTGCACTGAGCTCAGGGGTTATCCCAAAGTAAAGTGCCTCTGGATTTTGTGAATATGCGTCTCTCTCTGAAGATATGTGTGGACTTATAAACTCTCCCATGTGAAAGGGTATTTTTGAATGTCTTAATTTCCCAAAGAATTTCCCACGACATTTAGTCTGTGACTTAGGCATCCTATTGCATATTGTAACCAGTCATCTTTTGCCCTGTGCAAAGGCACTTGAGCCATGATAAGATGGTTGGATGGCATCACCAACTCAATGGATATAAGTTTGACAAAGCTCTAGGAGTTGGTGATGGATAGGGAATCCTGGCATGCTGCAGTACATGGGGTTGCAAAGAGTCGAACACGACTGAGCGACTGAACTGAACTGAACTCCACTTTTCCAATCTGTGTTCAGTGTCTGGTCAGAGATAATCCCTTTGCATCCTTTTGGTCACCACTAGACCAGTTATAACAGACACATACAGTAATTTGCTAGCAAAGTTTTTTTTCTGCTCTTTCCCAAACCAGAAAAGATCACCTACTGGGAACACTGGCTACTGCCACAATATGAATTATACTGTTTTAAGATTCTTGGATTTTAGATGGCTAGTGTGTCAATACAAAGAAATAGAGGAAAACAATAGAACAGGAAAGACTAGAGATCTCTTGAAGAAAATTAGAGATACCAAGGGAACATATCATGCAAAGATGGGCTCGATAAAGGACAGAAATGGTATGGACCTAACAGAAGCAGAAGATATCAAGAAGAGGTGGCAAGAATACACAGAAGAACTGTACAAAAAAGACATTCATAACTCAGATAATCACAATGATGTGATCACTCACCTAGAGCCAGACATCCTGGAATGTGAAGTCAAGTGGGCCTTAGAAAGCATCACTATGAACAAAGCTAGTGGAGGTGATGGAATTCCAGTTGAGCTGTTTCAAATCCTGAAAGATGATGCTGTGAAAGTGCTGCACTCAATATGCCAGCAAATTTGGAAAACTCAGCAGTGGCCACAGAACTGGAAAAGCTCAGTTTTCATTCCAATCCCAAAGAAAGCAAAGCTAAAGAATGCTCAAACTACCTCACAATTGCACTCATCTCACATGCTAGCAAAGTAATGCTCAAAATTCTCCAAGCCAGGCTTCAGGATTACGTGAACTGTGAACTTCCAGATGTTCAAGCTGGTTTTAGAAAAGGCAGAGGAACCAGAGATGAAATTGCCAACATTCACTGGATCATCGAAAAAAGCAAGAGAGTTCCAGAAAAACATCTATTTCTGCTTTATTGACTATGCCAAAGCCTTGGACTATGTGGATCACGGTAAACTGTGGAAAATTCTGAAAGAGATGGGAATACCAGACCACCTGACCTGCCTCTTGAGAAACCTATATGCAGGTCAGGAAGCGACTGTTAGAACTGGACATGGAACAACAGACTGGTTCCAAATAGGAAAAAGAGTATGTCAAGGCTGAATATTGTCACTCTGCTTATTTAACCTATATGCAGAGTACATTATGAGAAATGCTGGGCTGGAAGAAGCACAGGCTGGAATCAAGATTGCCGGGAGAAATATCAATAACCTCAGATATGCAGATGACACCACCCTTTTGGCAGAAAGTGAAGAGGCACTAAAGAGCCTCTTGATGAAAGTGAAAGAGGAGAGTGAAAAAGGTTGGCTTAAAGCTCAACATTCAGAAAACGAAGATCATGGCATTTGGTCCCATCACTTCATGGAAAGTAGATGGGGAAACAGTGGAAGCAGTGTCAGACTTTATTTTTCTGGGCTCCAAAATCACTGCAGATGTTGATTGCAGCCATGAAATTAAGAGACGCTTACTCCTTGAAAGGAAAGTTATGACCAATCTGCTACTACTGCTGCTAAGTTGCTTCAGTCGTGTCCGAATCTAGATAGCATATTAAAAAGCAGAGACGTTACTTTGCCAACAAAGGTTCGTCTAGTTAATGCTGTGGTTTTTCCAGTGGTCATGTATGGATGTGAGTTGGACTGTGAAGGAAGCTGAGTGCTGAAGAATTGATGCTTTTGAATTGTGGTGTTGGAGAAGACTCTTGAGAGTCCCTTGGACTGCAAGGAGATCCAACCAGTCCATTCTAAAGGCGATCAGTCCTGGGTGTTCATTGGAAGGACTGATGCTAAAGCTGAAACTCTAATACTTTGGCCACCTCATGGGAAGAGTTGACTCATTGGAAAAGACTCTGATGCTGGGAGGGATTGGGGGCAGGAGGAGAAGGGGACAATAGAGGATGAGATGGCTGGATGGCATTACCGACTCGATGGACATTAGTTTGAGTAAACTCCGTGAGTTGGTGATGGACAGGGAGGCCTGGTGTGCTGCGATTCATGGGGTTGCAGAGAGTTGGACATGACTGAACGACCGAACTGAACTGAACTGAACTGAGTGTACTGAGAATAAGCTGTGGAAGGCCTTATAAAAAATTCAAGAATATTTTATCCATTTTTTAAGTTACCTTTTTCTTGGTTCAACGTTTTCTTTATTATTGTAAAATTCTGAGTTTTCCAACATTGGTTCTGGACAGTTTCTACTATTTTTTGCAAGTTTTTTCAGGCAAGAGTGCTCGGAGCTACATACTCAGCATTATGCAAGTGTTACTCATTGCCTTCGTTTATAAATGGGTTAGTATTTTTACTGGATATAGTATTACTGGATATAGTATTCCTGTTGGCAATAGATATAGTATTCTGGATACTCTATCCAGCTATGGTATTCTAGATATATAGTATTACTGGATATAGTAATCTGTGTTGGCAGTGTTTTTCTTTGAGCATTTTTAATATGTTATCTCTGTCTGTAGTCTCCATTATTTTTGAAGAAAAGTCAGTTGCTAATATTATTGAAGTGTATTGGAAATAATGAGTCATTTTCTCTTTTGGTTTCTAACAGATTCTCCTTGTCTTTGGCTTTTAGCATTTTGACCATGATGTGTCTATTCATGATCATCTCTGTTTATATATAGTACTTAGAGAGTTTGTAGTGTTTCTTGGATGTATAGATTAATGTTTTTCATCATTGTTTGGTAGTTTTCAGCCATTATTTCTTGGAGTATTTTTTCTGTTCCTTATTCTATTGCCTCTCCTTCTGATTATGTCCCATTATTTCTCTGTGTCTATTCATTTTTATTATTTTTTGATATATCTTCAAATTTTTTGTTCTTATTCCTACCAATTCATATTAAAAGTTGAGCTCTTCTGGTAAGGTTAATATATATATATATATTTTCATTTTAGTCACTGTGCTTTTTTAGTACCAGATCTTCCACTTGAATGTTTTAAAATATATACTTTTTTGGTATTTGCTATTGGATAAGACTGTCATTTTACTGTTTTGAAAAAGATATGGTACTTTTAAAAGCATGATTTTCTTTTGCTTTTTAAGTATACTTATAATGTCTCTTGAAATCTATTTGAAATCTGGTATCTGAATTTTCTCATGGACAGTATCTGTTGCCTGGTTTCTTTCCGTTTTATGAATGATGCTTGTCTCTTTCTTGCATGTTATAATTTTTTGGTTGAAAAATGTATGTTTAAAGTTATATTCTGTAAAGTTAGCACCATCACAAATGAAAAGCTATCTATGTCTTTCACCTTCAATATACAACTACTAAAACATCCACAGCACAACAAAGATGTCTGTGTTCAGTACATCAGGATGCTGGAGAATTCTGCATATCTGTGCACTAAAGATGGTTGGATTGGAAAATATGGAGGATGCAGAACGAAGGGAACAGTGGAGACATGCTTGCAGTCCTGGTCTATCAACACCAGCACCTGTGCCCACAATCTCAGAGAATCTGACAGTGACAGAGGAGGTGATGCACATGATGCTATCTTCCTGGCCACAGTGGTGCCTGCAGCCACAAGAAACTGGGCAGCAGTGATAGTGAGGCCTTACTCTTGCCCTTCACTTGCACATCTGCAGCTTACGATACTGAATGCTACAGAGGTACCCGCAGGAAAATTACAGCACTGGACACCACAGAGTCACCCACAGGAAAGTTATAACACTGGATACCATGGAGGCATCTGCAGGACCCTGCCTCCTCCCGCCTCTTCCCTCATCGTTGTGCAACCTGCAATTCAGGATCCCAGATATGAGGGAATAGCCCACCATCCCAGTGCCCCAGGCAGCAGCAACTATGACACTTGTGGAAGCAGGGCACCAACGACCCTAGAGACACGAGAAACAATAATGAAGGCACAGGGCCACACAGAGGCAGAGGAGCATGGAAAATGTAGACTCTCAGATACACCCAGAGGCATCTCAAGTAAGAGAAGCCCAAAACTTGTATTATATCACCACCTACTGGAAATTAAAAGAAAGACTTCTAATTTCTGACCTGTTGAATTGTTAGAGTAAAGCAGAAAGGTGTTCCCTACTTCTATGTGTCAGCAGAGGAAAAACTGATCGAGCACCATGAAAAACCACAGTAACACTTTACCACAAAAAGAAAATGACAGTTCCCCAGAAACTAAGCTTAAAAATTATGGAGCATTGCAATCTGATTGATAGAGAATTCAAAATAGCTGTCATGAAGAAACTCAACTAGTTAACACAAAATTCAGAAAGGTAGTTCATTGAGCTCAGGAATAAAGTTAATGAACAGAAGGAATACTTTACCAAAGATTTTAAAACTAAAAAAGAAACAGAAATTATAGAACTTAAGAACTCAGTAAATGATATGAGGAATGCATTATAAAGTGCTGGATACAGAGCAGATCATAGTGAAGAGATAATTAGTGAGCTCAAAGATGGAAATTAAGAAATAATGTAGTAGAAGAAGAAAAAGGATTGAGATATGAAAAAATGAGAAGATTCTAAAATAGTTATTCAACTCTTTTAGAAGGGCAACATTAGGGTAATGGGTGTACCAGAAGGAGAAAAGAAGGAGAAGGGAGCAGAAAATTTATCTGTGATAGCTAAGAGCCTCCCAAAGAGGAGGGAAAGAACTGGGTATACAAGACCAGGAGGCTAAGAGAATAATTACCTCAATGCAAAAACCTTGTCTAAGACACATTTTATTAAATTTTCAAAAGTCAATGACAAAATTTTGAAATTCAGCCAGGAAAAAGAAAAGGATGGTAATCTACCATGGCCAATCTAGACAGCATATTAAAAAGCAGAGATGTTACTTTGCCAGCAAAGGTCCGTCTAGTCAAAGCTATGGTTTTTCCAGTAGTCATGTATGGATGTGAGAGTTGGACTATAAAGAAAGCTGAGCGCAGAAGAATTGATGCTTTTGAACTGTGGTGTTGGAGAAGACTCTTGAGAGTCCCTTGGACTTCAAGGAGATCTAACCAGTCCATCCTAAAGGAAATCAGTCCTGAATGTTCACTGGAAGGACTGATGTTGAAGCTGAAACTCTTAATACTTTGGCCACCTGATGCAGAGAGCTGACTCATTTGAAAAGACCCTCATGTTGGGAAAGATTGAAGGCAGGAGGAGAACGGGACAGCAGAGGATGAGATGGTTGGATGTCATCACTGACTCAATAGACATGAGTTTGAGTAAACTCCGGGAGTTGGTGATGGACAGGAAGGCTTGGCATGCTGCAGTCCATGGGGTCGCAAAGACACTATTGAGTGACTGAACTGAATTGAACGCAACCTCCAGGGGAACCCCTTTAAGGCTCTCAGGAGATTTCTCAGTAGAAATCCTACAGTCTGGAGGGATTGGAATAACAAGTTCAAAATACTGAAAGACAAGAACTCTTACCCAAGAGTACTCTATCCAGCAAAGTTATCATTTAGCTATGAAGGAGAAATAAAGGTTTTCCAAGACATGTAAAAGCTCAGGGAGTTCATCAAAACTAGACCTGTTGTACAAGAAATGTTGAAAAGTGCTCTTCTATCAGAAATAAAAAGGCAAGGGTACACGTATTTTAGCAAGGGGATAAATAGAATCAGAAAAACTTAACTCTATTTGAATAGGCTTCTAAATACTGTATTATAGCAGAAACATTAAAGGGGAAAAAATAACTATAGCCACTTGCAGTTTGGTAAAAACTCAGAACATATAAAGGGATAATTTGAGACAGTAAAAACAAAAGGGAAGAGGAAAAGGATGTAATCCATAGACATAAATGAAGATGCTATCAACAGAAAAAAAGAGGATTTTTAACCACTGAGATATTTTATACCAAACCCACAGTAAACACAAAATATAAATCTACAGCAGAGACATGAAAATGAACAAAGAATAAACGAGAAAAGCATCACAGAAAACCAGCAAACCAAAACAGCAGACATAAATACAAAGTAAAAGAAATGATGGAGATATAAAACAACCAGAAAACAAAAAGTAAAATGGCAGTACTTAGTTTTCATCTATCAATTATAATTCATGTAATGGATTGAATTCACCAGTCAAAAGACACAGAGTAACCAGATGCATTAAAAAATAAGACTATATGCTGTCTCTAGAAGACTCACCTCAGTTCTAAAGACAAATGCAAGGTCAAAGTGAAGGGATTGAATATGATACTCCAAGCAAATGATATTCAAAGGAAGTTGATGTAGACATACTCATATCAGACAAAATATACTTGAAGTCAAAAAAAGTAATGAGACGAAATTGAACAGTATATAATGATAAAGGGGACCATTCATCAAGAAGATACAACATACACACACACACACACACACACACACACACACACACACACACATATCTAACATAGAAAGCACCAGAGTGTATGTGAAACAGTTACTAACAAGCCTAAAAGGAGCAATTGACTGTAACACAATAGTAGGGGACTTCAATACCCAATTTACATTGACAGATAGTTCATCCAGACAAAATTCAACAATGATACAACGGTCTTAAATGATGCATTAGACCAGATGGATTGGATAGATTTGTTCAGGATATTCAGTCCAAGTGCAGCAAAATGCATATTCTTCTCAAGTACACATGGAACTTTTCTCAAGTTTAAACCGTATATTGAAACCAGTAAACCACCTGGGAAATCAATTAAATGGAGACTAAAAAGACAGTAGGAAAAAAGATCAATGAAATTAGATAGCTCCTTGAAAAGATAAAATCAGCAAATCTTTAGTTATACTCTTTAAGGAAAAAAAAAGACAAAACTCTAGAAAATATAGAAATGAGTGAGGAGACATAACAATGAATACCACAGAAATATGAAGGATTGTAAGAGAATATTATGAACAGCTCTATGCCAACAAATTGAACAAACTAGATGAAATGGACAAATTCTTAGAATTATACAACTTCCAAGATCGAATCATGAAGAAATAGAAAATCTTAATAGACCATATCACTATAAAGAAATTGAAATGATAATCAGAAAGCTCTCCAGACCTGGATGACTTCACAGATAAATTCTGCCAACCATTCAAAGAAGATTTAGTATCTATTCTTCTCAGACTCTTCCGAAAAACTGAAGAGGGGATTATGATTCCTAACTCATTTTATGAGGCTAACTCCACTCTTATACAAAAACCACATAAAGACAACACGCAGAAAAAGAAAATTACAGGCCAATATCTCTGATGAACATAGATGCAAAATTTCTGAATTAAAGTATTAGCAAGTCAAGTAAAACAGTACATTAAAAGAATCATCACCATGATCAAGTGGGATTTATCCCAGGATATAAAGAAGTTTCAACATCTGCAGATCAATCAATAGGATATCACATTAACAAAATGAAGGATGAAAATCATAATTATCTCAATAAATGCAAAAAAGGCATTTGACAAGATTCAGTGCTCATTTGTGATTAAAAAAAAAACACCTCTCAACTAAATGGTTATAAAAATGACATACCTCATCATAATAAAGTTGTAAATGACAAATCCACATCTAACATCATACTCAATGGTGAAAAACTAAAAGTTCTGTCTCTAACATCAGGACCAGAACAAAGGCTACTCTTGCCACTGTTATTCAACATAATATTGGAAGTCCTAACAAGAGCAATTAGGCAAGAAAAAGAAATAAAAGGAGTCCAGATGGAAAGAAAGAAGTAAAAGTGTCACTGTTTGTGGATGACATGATTTTATAAAATGATAAAGAAAAAACTCTACAAAAAAAGCTATTAGAAAAAATAAATATGACAGAGTGGCAGGGTACAAAATCAACATACAAACCTGTGTTGCATTTATATATGTGAACAAAGATCTAGTAGAAAGAGAAATTAAGAAAACCAGTTTTATTTATAATCAAAACAAAAGAATGAAATACTTAGGAATAAATTAAACCAAAGGTATAAAAGACCTGAACATTGTTAAGAAATTGGAAAAAATACATAAATTAAAAAATATTCTCTGCCTATGAGTTGGAATGATTAACATTGTTAAAATATCCATATGACCTAAAAATATATAAGTTCAATTCAATCCATTTCAAAATCACAAGGACATTTTTGACACAAACAACAAAAATTTCTTAAATTTATAATGGAACCACTAAAGACCTTGAATAGCTAAAGCAATCCTGAGAAAAAAGAACAAAGCTATTGGTATCACAGTCCATGATTTCACCTAGACTACAAAGCCATAGTAATCAAAACAGGATGGTATTTTCAGAGAAACAGACACATACATCGGTGGAATAGAATTTAGAACCCAGAAATAAACACACACTTATACAGGCAATTAATAGACAACAAAGGAACAATGAAAATACAATGGAAAAAGGATAGCCTTTTCAATAAATGATGTTGGGAAGCCTGGACAGCCACATGGGGGAAAAAAAAGTGAAACTAGACCACTGTCTCAAACCATACACACACAAAAGAAAAGTGGATTAAAATTTTAAATGTAAGTCATGAAATCATAAAACTTTGAGGATAACTTGGGTGGTATGCTCTTTGACACTAGTCTTAGCAATGTCATTCTGGATATGTCTTTTCAGGTAAGGGAAGTAAAAGCAAAAATAAATTGTACTGAAGGTCCATCTGGTCAAGGCTATGGTTTTTCCAGTAGTCATGTATGGATGTGAGAGTTGGATTATAAAGAAAGCTGAGCGCAGAAAAATTGATGCTTTTGAACAGTGGTGTTGGAGAAGACTCTTGAGAGTCCCTTGGACTGCCAGGAGATCCAACCAGTCCATCCTAAAGGAGGTCAGTCCTAGGTGTTCATTGGAAGGACTGATGTTGAAGCTCAAACTCCAATATTTTGGCCACCTGATGCGAAGCGCTGACTCATTTGAAAGACCCTGATGTTGGGAAAGATTGAAGGCAGGAGGAGAAGGGAATGACAGAGGATGAGATGGTTAGATGGCATCATCGACTCAATGGACATGAGTTTGGGTAAACTCTGGGAGTTGGTGATGGACAGGGGGGCCTGGCATGCTGCAGTTCATGGGGTCGCAAAGAGTTGGATACAACTGAGCAACTTAACTGAACTACATCATCCTAAAAAGCTTTTGCATAGCAAATGATACCATCTACAAATGAAAGACAATCTACTGAATGTAAAAGATACCTGCAAATGATATATTTGATAAAGGGTAAAATCTAAAAATATACAGAACTCATACAACTCAACAAGATATAAACAACCCAGTTAAAAATGGACAAACTACCCGAATAAACATTTTCTCCAGGAAGACGTATATATAGACAACAGGCATATGAAAAGTTGATCAACATCACTAATTATTACAGAAATGCAAATCAGAACTACAGTGAGGTATCACCTCACTCCTTGTAGAATAGCTCTTTTTCAAAATAAAAGAAATAATAAGTACTGTTAAGGATGTTGAGAAAAGGGAAGTCTTATATTTCTTGTTGGGAATGTAAATTGGCAGCCACTGTGGAAAACAGTATGGAGATTTCAAAAAGTTAAGAATAGAACTGCCATATGATTCAGCTATCCTGCTTCTGGGTATTTGTTTAAAGAACACAAAGGCACTAATTAAAAAAGATATGTACCACTATGTTCATTGTGGCACTGTTTATAACAGCTAAGATATGAAAACAACCTGAGTCTGTATCAGCCAATGAACGGATAAAGAAGATATGGTATACATATGTGCATATGTACACACACACACAGTAGAATACGACTCAGCTGTCAAAAACATGAAATCTTACCATTTGTGACAATACGGATGAACCTTGAGGTTATTATGTAAGTAAGGCAGTCTAATGGAGAAAGAAAAACACCGTATGATTTCACTGATTTGTAGAATATAAAAAGACAAAAATAAAATAAACAGAAACAAATCCATAAATTCAGAGAACAGAGTAGTGCTTTACTGGAGAAAGTTGTGTGTGTGTGTGGGGGGGGTGTGAACTGGATAAAAAGGATTAGCCACTTCATCCCTTCTCTTGCCTCCCTTTCCTCCCGTCTTTCCTTCTGTCTCTCTATCTCTTTCTTCCATCCATCCACAAACCTACTGATATATATATGTATATATATACCTGTACTTCTTAAATTCCCATTTATTAGAAAAGAGTAATTGTGTATATATATATATGTAATATATATGCATTATATATAATTATATATATTATACATATATATTATATATATATATGTATGTATGTATGTATTATACATATATATTACATATATGTATGTATATATATTATACATACATATTACATATATATTATATGTATGTATGTATATATGTATAATATATATATATATATACAATTACTCTTTTCTAATAAATGGGAATTTAAGAAGTACAGGTATACCTCAGAGATGTTTTGGGTTTGGTTCCAGACTGCCACAATAAAGTGAATATTGCAGTGAAGTAAGTTACACAAATTTTTTGGTTTCCCAATGCATATAAATGTTATATTTATGCTATACTGTAGTCTGTTAAGTGTGCAAGCATTATGTCTAAAGCAACAATTTACAAACCTTATTTTAAAACACTTTATTCCTAAAGAAGTCTAACCATCATCTGAGCCTTTAGTAAGTTGTAGTGCTGTGCTTAGTCTCTTAGTTATGACTGACTCTTTGCGATCCCATGGATTGTAGCCCACCAGACTCCTCTGTTCATGGGATTCTCCAGGCAAGAATATTGGAGTGAGTTGCCATGCCCTCCTCCAGGGGATCTTCTCAACCCAGGGACTGAACCCAGGTGTTCTGTAATCCACAGGTGGATTCTTTACTGTCTGAGCCAAGAGGGAAGAAGTAAGTTGTAGTAACATCAAATATCATTCATCACAGATCACCGTACCAAATATAATAATAATGAAAGAGTTGAATTACCAAAGTGTAACAGAGATATGAAGTGAGCAAATGTTGGAAAAATTACATTGATAGATTTGACGAAAAATTGCCACAGTCCTTCAATTTGTAAAAAAAATGCAGTATCAGTGAAGTGCAGTAAAAGGAAACATGATAAAATGAAATACGCATGTACTTGCAGTGTTATCTTGGCTAAAACCCAGTATTTTTCTCTTCAAAAATTCATTCAAGTTACTACACAGTGAATATATGGAGTATGAGAGCATTTCTAGAGTATAATAGATTTTTAGTGCTTGACCTAAAATTTGTTGCTCAGTTTTGGATTGGAAATAATGAATGTATGATGTATTTTTGATAGCTCAGTTGGTAAAGTATCCACCTGCAACACAGGAGACCCTGGTTCAATTCCTGGGTCCAGAAGATCCACTGGAGAAGGGATAGGCCACCCACTGCAGTATTCTTGGGCTTCCCTTGTGGCTCAGCTGGTAAAGAATCTGCCTGCAATGTGAAAGATCTGGTTTGATCCCTGAATTGGGAAGATCCCCTGGAGAAGGGCAAGGCTACCCACTCCAGTATTCTGGCCTGGAGAATTCCATGGACTGTATAGTCCATTGGTTTGCAAAGAGTCAGACAGACTGAGCGATGTTCACTTTTTCACTTTATAGTTTTAGATAAAATATTTATTTAATACTTTATGAAAATAATTTAGATTTTATATTTTTGAAAAAAAGTAACATCAATTTTAAAATTGTTTCAAAGTGAAAACACAGTTTACAAAATTATCATGAGGAAAAGGCAAGGTTTGAAGAACTTTAGGTGAACTTTCACCACAGTAAGTGAACTCAGCATGATCTGAATCTGAAACATTATAAACTTATTATTTTTTTGCTGCACCATTTTTTTCTTCTCTGAGTGTGTTTATGTATCTGCATTTAAAATTAAGGCAATAATAAAATATCGGCTATTGAGTAATATTTAAGTCCGACTCTGTGCGACCCCATAGACGGCAGCCCACCAGGCTCCTCTGTCCCTGGGATTCTCTAGGCAAGAACACTGGCGTGGGTTGCCATTTCCTTCTCCAATGCATGAAAGTGAAAAGTGAAAGTGAAGTCGCTCAGTCATGCCCAACTCTTAGCAACCCCGTGGACTGGAGCCTACTAGGCTCCTCCCTCCATGGGATTTTCCAGGAAAGAGTACTGGAGTGGGGTGCCATTGCCTCCTCCAATATTTAAGTTAATGAGTTCTTTTTTCGTTCATGTAATTAGCAACCTTTTTGTTGTACAGTCCTTCCTTTATTGAAATTTTAATAAGTAAATTTCTACATAGATTTTCAATTTTATTTGCTTTAGATTCTTAACTTTCACACCAGGAGACCATGTTACTTTTACAGTTTCTGAAAAAAATGACCTGTGACTGATATAAAGTTTCTTTGATTGGACTAACATTCTTTTAATTAAATGAAAAAAAAAGTAAAATTGAAAACACTATTAATTTTTCACTTATTTTGTGGATTTTTTTTAGTTAAATATGACAGACTTTTATTTATTTAATATTTATTATATTTGATTGTGATATGAATGCTCTATTTTTAGGCCTTTGAAGACAATTTAATTGAGGCAAGGCAAGAAATTGAAGTATCACAGAGCAAATATAATGCACTATCATTAGAGCTGAATAATAAACAGACAGAACTTATGCAGAAGGATATGGATATTACCTTGGTCAGGCAAGTACTCTGACTCCTTAATTTAATGTTGTAGAAATGTCCTTAGTTATGCAGAATGCCAGCATTTTTATATTTATTGTTAACACTCCAGAATGACAACAGTGTTTGTCTTCTGTGAGACCTACGTTTGTGTATTGGAACTATCTGGAATTAAGTGGGACAGTTGGAGGTTCTACAGGGTTGGAAAAAGCATGCACAAAGAGTATCCCTGTTTCAGATGTATTCATTCATTCATAGTTTCCTTATAAAATTTTTACCCTTGCATTATATAATATTCATTATTATTACAGTGAGTAATAAATGAGTAATCCAGTTTTGACTTTTTATTTTGTGTTGTGCTTAGTTGCTCAGTCATGTCCAACTTTTTGCAGCCCCATGGACTGTAGCCTTCCAGGCTCCTCTGTCCTTCAGGATTCTCCAGGCAAGAATACTGGAGCAGGTTGCCATGCCCTCCTCCAGAGGATCTTCTCCACCAAGGAATCAAACCTAGGTCTTCCATACTGCAGGCAGATTCTTTACCATCTGAGCCACCAGAGAAGCACATATGCTAAATAGTTTTAGTCTGTGAAATACTTTTTCTATATCAAAATATTTAATTTTATAGTACTGCTTATAAAGTGGAAGTACTTGAAAAACTTGTGTTTTTAAATGTTTTGAAAGATTTTAAACTACCTATTAATTTATTTTATAATGACCTGCATCAGAAAATAGTGTTAGAAAAAATCATAAAAGTATATACACATATACATATACATAAATGTCATACTTGTATACACATGTATATGCATGTGTACATTTTAAATTTTAAGCTATTTAAATCACAATGTTTATCACATACTTGTATAAGCACAATTTCAGTTTCTGGTGCTACATGTAAAATATGTAATATATTTATATACATAATATATGTATTATGTTTATATATGTCATATATAAATGTCCATATATATATGTCATATATATATATATGACATATATAAATGGACAAATTCTTAGAAAAGTGTAACTTTCCAAAACTGAACCAGGAAGAAGTAGAAATCTTAACAGACCCATCACAAGCACGGAAATCGAAACTGTAATCAGAAATCTTCCAGCAAACAAAAGCCGAGGACTAGACGGCTTCACAGCTGAATTCTACCAAAAATTAAGAGTAGAGCTAACACCTATGTTACTCAAACTCTTCCAGAAAATTGCAGAGGAAGGTAAACTTCCAAACTCATTCTATGAGGCCACCATCACCCTCATACCAAAACCTGACAAAGATGCCCCCCAAAAAGAAAGCTACAGGTCAATATCACTGATGAACATAGATGCAAAAATTCTTAACAAAATTCCAGTAAACAGAATCCAACAACATATTAAAAAGATCATACATCATGACCAAGTGGGCTTTATCCCAGGAATGCAAGGATTCTTTAATATCCACAAATCAATCAATGTAATACACCACATTCACAAATTGAAAGATAAAAACCATATGATTATCTCAATAGATGCAGAGAAAGCTTTTGACAAAATTCAACATCCATTTATGATAAAAACTCTCCAGAAAGCAGGAATAGAAGGAACATACCTCAACATAATAAAAGCTATATATGACAAACCTACAGCAAACATTATCCTCAATGGTGAAAAATTGAAAGCATTTCCCCTAAAGTCAGGAATAAGACAAGGGTGCCCACTTTGACCACTACTATTCAACATAGTTTTGGAAGTTTTGGCCACAGCAGAGCAGAAAAAAAAAAAAATAAAAGGAATCCAGATTGGAAAAGAAGAAGTAAAACTCTCACTGTTTGCAGATGACATGATCCTCTACATAGAAAACCCTAAAGACTCCACCAGGAACTTACTAGAGCTAATCAATGAATAGAGTAAAGTTGCAGGATATAAAATCAACACACAGAAATCCCTTGCATTCCTATACACTTACAATGAGAAAACAGAAAGAGAAATTAAGGAAACAGTTCCATTCACCATTGCAGTGAAAAGAATAAAATACTTAGGAATATATCTACCTAAAGAAAAAAAAGACCTATATATAGAAAACTATGAAACATAGAAAACTATGAAAGAAATCAAAGAGGACACAAATAGATGGAGAAATATACCATGTTCATGGATTGGAAGAATCAATATAGTAAAAATAAGTATACTACCGACAGCGATCTGTAGATTCAATGCAATCCCTATCAAGCTACCAACGGTATTTTTCACAGAACTAGAACAAATAATTTCACAATTTGTATGGAAGTACAAAAAACCTCAAATAGCCAAAGCAATCTTAAGAAAGAAGAATGGAACTGGAGGAAACAAGCTGCCTGACTTCAGGCTATACTACAAAGCCACAGTCATAAAGACAGTGTGGTACTGGCACAAAGATAGAAATATAGATCAATGGAACAAAATAGAAAGCCCAGAGATAAATCCATGTACCTGTGGAAGACTCTGATGCTGGGAGAGATTGGGGGCAGGATGAAAAGGGGACAACAGAGGATGAGATGGCTGGATGGCATCACCGACTTGATGGATGTGAGTTTGAGTGAACTCTGGGAGTTGGTGATGGACAGGGAGGCCTGGCGTGCTGCAGTTCAAGGGGTCGTGAAGAGTCAGACACGATCGAGTGACTGAACTGAACTGAACGATCGAGTGACTGAACTGAACTGAACTGAACTGATGGAAACCTTATCTTTGACAAAGGAGAAAGAATATACAATGGAGAAAAGACAATCTCTTTAACAAGTGGTGCTGGGAAAACTGGTCAGCCACTTGTAAAAGAATGAAACTAGAACACTTTCTAACACCATACACAAAAATAAACTCAAAATGGGTTAAAGATCTAAACATAAGACCAGAAACTATAAAACTCCTAGAGGAAAACATAGGCAAAACACTCTCCGACATAAATCACAGCAGGATCCTCTATGACCCACTTCCCAGAGTAATGGAAATAAAAGCAATACTAAACAAATGGGATCTAATTAAACTTAAAAGCTTCTGCACAATGAAGGAAACTATAAGCAAGTGAAAAGACAGCCTTCAGAATGGGAGAAAATAATAGCAAATGAAGGAACTGACAAAGAATTAATCTCAAAAATATACAAGCAACTCCTGCAGCTCAATTCCAGAAAAATAAACAACCCAATCAAAAAATGGGCCAAAGAACTAAACAGACATTTCTCCAAAGAAGACATACAGATGGCTAACAAACACATGAAAAGATGCTCAACATCACTCATTATCAGAGAAATGCAAATCAAAACCACAGTGAGGTTCCATCTCACACCAGTCAGAATGGCCGCTATCAAAAAGTCTACAAGCAATAAATGCTGGAGAGGGTGTGGAGAAAAAGGAACCCTCTCACACTGTTGGTGGGAATGCAAACTAGTAGAGCTACTATGGAGAACAGTGTGGAGATTCCTAAAAAACTGGAAATAGAGCTGCCATATGACCCAGCAATCCCACTGCTGGGCATACACACCAAGGAAACCAGAATTGAAAGAGACACATGTACCCCAGTGTTCATTGCAGCACTGTTTATAATAGCCAGGGCATGGAAGCAACCTAGATGTCCATCGGCAGATGAATGGATAGGAAAGCTGTGGTACATATACACAATGGAGTATTACTCAGCCATTAAAAAGAACACATTTGAATCAGTTCTAAGGAGGTGGATGAGACTGGAGCCTATCATACAGAGTGAAGTAAGCCAGAAAGAAAAACACCAATACAATATACTAACGTATATTGTATAATTTATATTGTACATACATTAATTATTATACATACAATAATTAATGTATATACATTAATTGTATAATGTATATTGTATAATGTATGATTTCATATATATGGAATTTAGAAAGATGGTAACGATAACCCTATATGCGAGACAGCAAAGGAGACACAGATATATAGAAGAGTCTTTTGGACTCTGTGGGAGAAGGCGAGAGTGGAATGATCTGAAAGAATAACATTGAATATGTATATTACCATATGTGAAACAGATTGCCAGTCCAGGTTCGATGCATGAGAAAGGGTGCTCAGGGCTGATGCACTAGGATGACCCAGAGGGAGTGGATGGGGAGGGAGGTGGGAGAGGGTTCAGGACGGGGAACACATGTAAACCCATGGCTGATTCATGTCTGTGTGTGGCAAAAACCACCACAATATTATAAAATAATTAGCCTCCATTAAAATAAATAATGGAGAAGGCAATGGCACCCCACTCCAGTACTTTTGCCTAGAAAATCCATGGACGGAGGAGCCTGGTCGGCTGTAGTCCATGGGGTCGCTAGAGTCAGACAGGACTGAGCGGCTTCACTTTCACTTTTCAGTTTCATGCATTGGAGAAGGAAATGGCAACACACTCCAGTGTTCTTGCCTGGAGAATCCCAGAGATGGGAAGCCTGGTGGGCTGCCGTCTACGGGTCGCACAGAGTCGGGCACAACTGCAGCGACTTAGCAGCAGCAGCAAAATAAATAAATTTTAAAAAGTATTATTAACTTCATATATAATTATAGTATACACAGATATTTACAAGCAGAGACAGTACTTTGCCAACAAAGGTCCATCTAGTCAAGGCTATGGTTTTTCCAGTAGTCACGTATGGATGTGAGAGTTGGACTGTGAAGAAAGCTGAGCGCCGAAGAATTGAAGCTTTTGAACTGTGGTGTTGGAGAAGACTCTTGAGAGTCCCTTGGACTGCAAGGAGATCCAACCAGTCCATCCTAAAGGAGGTCAGTCCTGGGTGTTCTTTGGAAGGACTGATGTTGAAGCTCAAACTCCAATATTTTGGCCACCTGATGCGAAGCGCTGACTCATTTGAAAGACCCTGATGTTGGGAAAGATTGAAGGCAGGAGGAGAAGGGGATGACAGAGGATGAGATGGCTGGATGGCATCACCGACTCGATGGACATTAGTTTGGGTGAACTCTGTGAGTTGGTGATGGACAGGGAGGCCTGGTGTGCTGCAATTCATGGGGTCGCAAAGAGTCAGACATGACTGAGTGACTGAACTGACTAACTGACTTAGTATTTACTTGTATATATTTAGTGTATTGTTTTTATATATATATATATATATATATATATATATATATGGGCAGGAGTTTTGCTTGGTTAATAGATTAATATATATTATATATACATTTATAGATGCACATATGTCTATATATGATAAAAAAACCATAGTTTCTCATTTTAAAGATCGTATTATAGGGATGTGGAAAAGTATATCTCCACAGATGACAGATGATTGACTTTATCCACTCATGGTATAATTTTTTTAAGTCAATAATTGATGAAGTCAAAAAGGTAATTCTAAATAGTAATAGAATCTTAATTTTAGAAGAAATCTGAAAATTATTTATTCCTATCTTCCTCCCAATAAAACAGCTCTTAGTCTGCTTGATGCTCTTAGTTTGTAAGTTTCTCAGTACTTTTCAAAACTGTTCTTTTTATTTTGTTTAAATTTTACATTGATTCATGTATTTACTTGAAATTTTCTTTTTTGCAGTATATACTATTTATCTTGCATGCTTATCTTGGAAATCTCTTAAACAGTCTAATCTCTGTTCTGTAGTTCAGACATTCAAATGGTATAAGATAACTCTATTAATATTTTTTCCCATTAGTTTATTAATTGCTTTTATTTCTCATAATTTTTCATGTGTATATTTCACAGACATTATACTGTTTTAGGTTGCCTTTCTAAGTGCATTCCCTATTGTCAGAGTTCTTATCATCAACTATTACTACCAACTAGGCCAGAAGGGCCAAGAAGAGAAGCTTTTTTCCCCCTAATTTAATTGGAGGATAATTACAGTATTGTGATGCTTTTTGCCATACATCAACATGAATTGGCCATAGGAATACATGTGTACCTTCTCTCCTGAGCCCCCTCCCCACTTCCCTTCCCACCCTATCTCTCCAAGTTGTCACAGAGCACCAGCTTTGGGTTCCCTGAATCATACATCAAACTCCCATTGGGTATCTATTTTATATATGATGATGTACACGTTTCCTTGTGGTTCTCTCAACTTGTCCCACCTTTTCCTTCTCCCACTGTGAGAGAAGATTTAGCAGATCTCTGTGACAAGTCTAGCCCTGGGAGGAGGGCTGTCTCATAGAAGTATTCTTAGATAGAGGAACAGAGATACTGCCAACAGTGGCTTAGTGGAGAGGGAGCTAGGAAAAGAAATACCATGACCTCTTTTTCCTTTACTCTCTAATCGTTGGCCAGCACTTTCACCTACTCAAATTAAAACACAGAAGACTGGGAGCCAATGTAATGTAGTCTGTAGAGATTGGCTTTTCAGGCCAGAAAGTAGGCTAAGAGTACTAGAGAGTAAGTAATATTGTAGAGATGATGAAAATTGGATAAGAGAATATGTGACGCATTCTCCATTTCTGCTCTTTCACAGGTTTCCTGGGCATTTATTGCTTATTAATTTTTCCATGTAAACTTTAGTTTAACTGGCTTATTTTGTGTTTGTTATTTTATTAGGGCATCAAATTGAAAAGCAAACTGAAGGAGAATTGAATCTTTATAATGTCAGTTTTTCTGTCCAGAGTATGGGACACCATACCATTTGTTTCAATACCTTTGTGTCCTTATGAGATGTTTTGTTCCTCGTGTGAGTTTTGACATTTCTTCTTAAATTTACTCAGTTATTACATGGTTTTTGTTATTATTTTAAATGGAATCTTTCCCATATAGTTTACAACTGATTTTCCTTTTATTGCTTATTAGTTTTTGTTGTGCTCTTTTCTTTTATGTGCTATGATTTGGTGGGTAAAGTGTCCAACAAAGTTCTTTTGTTTTTATTGTGAATTATACTTTGTACTTTTTTTCTGTATGATTATTTTTGCCTTGAGTTCCAACTTCTCTGAAATTAATGCTATCACTGCTACTTTTTTTTTGTTTGTATTTATATGATAACAAAGTACATAATTGTTTTAATATAACAGTACATGTTAATATAGAAAAATACAAAGAAAACAGAGGGAAAATCACGCTGAAATACAATCCTGGAGAAATAATACCCAGTAAAATTTTATTAGAATAATTCTTTCTTTTTTTCAAAACATATTTATAGATTGAAGAGTAGGCAAATGGGTTTTTAGATAAAAGGGACTATAATTGAGCATTTTTATTTATAGGTAATAAATTTAGTTTTTATAATAGAATGGTAAATAAGACACTGATGTTAAATTGAGGGAATTATTAAATCTCAGATAATTTTTTCTTCTCTATAAGAACCACTAACCAACTTTCTAAAGTTAAGAAAGAAATGGCATGAAAAAACTTTGGAAGGTGATTTTTTTTTTTTAAACTACATTTCATTTTTAGTTGGTTTTGACATGATGCTGTGTATACTTAATACTTACATTCAACCATTTTAACTCCTAATTTTGTGTCTCAAGATTTATAACATTCATCTCTGTGCCTAAAGATACTTAGGTTTAGGTTTTTATACTGCTTCAGTGCTCATCAGTTAACTTTCCTACTCATCTGTGTTTATTCCTGTACTCGGAGTTGATTCACCTTAAAGGTCCATTTTTACCAAAACCTTCTCTGTTGCTCAAGTATGCTTTCTCCCCCATTAACATCAGATTTAGCCATGTGACTTACTTTAGCCTGTGGAATGAGAGTGAATGTGACACATATCATATCCTGGCAAGAGTTTTAAAAGAGTCATTGCTTGAATTGCCTTTGTTTTTTGCCCTCTGCCATTAGAGTGGCCTATTACTAATGATGTCTACCAGTTCCTGTTTGGGTTTTAGGAGAGGAGAAATTCTGCATGTGTGCACTCTGTCATGTCTGCCTCTTTGCAATCCCATGGACTGTAGCCTGCCAGGCTCTTCTGTCCCTGGAATTTTCCAGGCTAGAATACTGGAGTGGCTTGCCATTTCCTTCTCCAGGGGATCTTCCCAACTCAGGAATCAAACCCGTGTCTCTTGCATCTCCTCCATTGGCAGGCAGATTCTTTACCACTGGCACCACCTGGGAAGGCCTAGGATAGAAGAAAGGCACATGTAATATGAAGAAGCAAATTTTTTTGTGTGTAACAGTGAGGGTTTTTAACTGCAAAATAATCTTTTGAAGCTGTCTGAAACCCTTTGTCAGTCTTTGCTATCAAATTTGATGTCTACGGGAACATTTTTTCATAATTTATCCTGTGGCTCATTCAGTCCCTTAGCATCACTGTAAATCAGCAACACAATATTTTTAATCAACATTCTTCCTGAGATAGAAAGAAATGTCATTAGTTCTCAGCATGCTCTCAGCTCAACCCATATCTTTATTTTTTTTAGTCCATGTCTGGAGGAACTTCTCAAGTTTGAACCTACCAATTAATTTTATTTTACATAGTTTTAGGTTTCCAAATAACTTCTCTCCTTATATATTTTACTGCTATTTGATATCGTTCTTTCTTAACAGTCCTTCTTTATGTTATCATTTTCATTTCATCCATTCAACAACTGTCTTATCCCATGTATCCTAGAATACAGACTGTGAAGGTTAAGTACTCGCTCCTTACTTGAGGGATTCAATTCAATGGCAGAGTTAGTGAGAGAAGAATAATCTAAGGGTCTTTTCCCTCCCTCTCTCGTTTTATATTTTCTCAAGGTATTGTGCCGTTATTGATTCTCTTCTTTCCCTTCCACCATTTTATGATTACTATTTTCTGCAGATTTCAGTTTCTTGAATAGTACAGAAAAGTGCTGTAGTCTGAATGTTTATGTCTACTCAATATTCATATGTTGAAGTTCTAATGCCTGATATGATGCCATTAGGAGGTGGATCTTCAGGGAGGTGCTTTGGTAATGAGTGTGGAACCCTCACAAAAGAATAGTGCTCTTTTGAAAAAGACCTCCCAGAGCCTCCTTTGCCTTCCACCACTAGATGCGAGGATATAACAAGTCTATAACCTAGAAGAGAGCCCTCAGTTGGCTATGCTGGCAGTCTCATGTCTGACTTCCAGCCTGCCCAATTATGAGAAATAACTTTCTGATATTTGCAAACTACCCAGTCTGTGTTGTTCTGTTAATATCAAAAGGACTAAGGCAGATGGTTTATCTACATGTATCTGTGTGGGTTTAGGGGTTGCTGTTGTATCTGGAGAGCATTAATATTCTAAACCTCTGAAAAAGCAGAGCTCTGAAATTCCCTGGCAGTCCTGTGGTTAGGACTCAGCCTTTTAAGCTGTGACCTGGGTTCATTCCCTGGTCAGGGAACTAAATTCTACAAGCCTATAGCACAGCAAAATAAATAAATAAAATAGATTAAAAAAAAACACAGCTCATTTCTCCCATATTAATAGTCGTCCATATTGAACAAGTGTCTGCATATCTTTTATGTTTCTTCTTTCTTTTAAGATTTGTCTTACATGAATGAATCACCAGTTTGGGGTTATAAGTAAAGAAAAGTTTCCATTAAAAATAGTCTTCAAAATATGCACTGTGATATATATTTATATATATTTTATATTTATATATTTATATGAAATATAAATGTAAATATTTTTCTCTGCAAGTTTATTTTAGAAAACATGTTCCAGTTTTATATGTGGTGGATTCACCACCACGGAAATCTGGAACCCTGTATCCAGAGGTATGGTTTTCTTGGACCCTTATGCCTTGAATACTATCCCTCCAGTTCATTTGTCCTTCTACTTACCACCCTGGGTGGGGTGGAAGAACTGATTACACCTTGTATTGCTCCCCTTCCTTCTGACGTTTTTGTCTCATCATTTCCTTCAGGCTCAATTAGAGGAGTCACAGGAATCCCAGCTCAGGCCTCTGAAGTTGCGAACTAGTTGTGCTTTAAGAAATTTTTGTTTGAAAACTAAATTTACCTTTGGGATTGTTCTTACTACATTTAGATTCTGTATAATATAAAATGAACATTGAGTTATCCTATCAGATTTTTGGCATCAGTGTGTATCAGTTCTTAGAGCTGAAGTGTAACTTAATTTCAGTAAGAAGGTGGTACTATGTCTGTATATTGAGGACTTTATTATGATCAAGCTATAAAAGAAAACTGATAAGTGTTTGGCTTTGAAAGTCATAGTGCCTCTATCAATACTTGCTAGGTATATGTGAAAAATATTAAGTAGTTTATATGTTATTTCTCTTATTAACATGTTTGCCTGCAGTAAAATTGGAGGCCGATCTGTAACTTTAGATGAACACAATTATTTAACTGAGATGATCTTTATTCATGCTTCTCTCTATGTATTGCTTGCTTTGCACAGGAAGGAGTTGCAGGAGCTACAGAATCTTTACAAACAGAACAGTGCACATACAGCACAGCAAGCCGAGCTGATCCAGCAGCTTCAGGTTCTGAATATGGACACACAGAAAGTACTGAGGAACCAGGAAGATGTTCACACAGCTGAAAGTATATCGTATCAAAAAGTATGCTTTTATTCTGTCGTAAAAATGTAAATTTATATGCATGAACTTATAAAAATATATAGAATTCAAATTTTTGCACATTTCAACATTTCTTTATTACTCCCTTTTATTTGCTTCTTCAAAATTAAAAATGAAATATGGTTCAATTTGGTAATATTTAAAAGGATGTGAGTTTTCTTTATAGCTGTTAAAGCTGAAACATTTAAGATATATATGCAAATTTATTCTGTAGAATATTGTTTTTATAAATTGGAGTTTTGATATCTACTGTGAAACATA
The DNA here is from genome assembly GCF_027580195.1 of Bos mutus. Taxonomy (NCBI): domain Eukaryota; kingdom Metazoa; phylum Chordata; class Mammalia; order Artiodactyla; family Bovidae; genus Bos; species Bos mutus. The sequence continues at coordinate 85,217,679 of NC_091624.1, forward strand.
CTAGGATTGCATCCTGCAGACCAGGAAGGATTTGGGGAATGGAATTTATTCATCAAGTATGATTCTAGTTTATGACCTAAAGCAGTCTTTCATTATAGAATTTGTGCATTATTTTATTGGCAAATCTGCACAAACACAAATGGGTATGCTGATGAGGTCTTCAGGATCAATATTTGCCAAGGATTTTTCTCTCTTTGTTTTGTGTGTTTAAGTAGTCATTTTACTTTATAGTTGTTTAAGGAGCCCCTCAAGTCTTACCCAGCTGAACAGGTATGCTGACTGATTCAGCAGCAATAATTATAGCTAGCAATTAAAAAATGCTTTTATTGAAGTTTTTGTTTAGTATATATATTTACAGAAATGACTTAGTTTCTACATAGATCAACTCTCTGAGATTGATGTTATTACCTCTCAATAGTTGAAGCAGCCAAGGCTTAGAGAGGTTAAGCAGTATAATCTATGTTACTTGGGGTTTTTTCTATTTAAACTTACTCTTTTTCCAGAAAATGCTGATACTGTGAAAATTCAGTATCAGTAATTAATATGAAATGAAACTATTAAGTAAACCTTAAACACATATTTTCAAATGAAAAAAAAAACAAATGATGCTTCAAAACAGAGATTTTTTGACTAAATTCTGTGTTCCCTTCAAGTTTCCTTCAGGACGTGAATGGTACCACACATTAGGGCAGTGCCCATCCTCTTTGCTTTGAATAGAATATTTCCGTGCTTTTATTTTATATGATGGGATTGCCCATTGTGTTTTGGTTTCTAAACCAGACTCCATTGCTAAATTGACTTGAAAAATTAGACATTATTGCTGCTGCTCCTGCTAAGTCGCTTCAGTCATGTCCAACTCTGTGCGACCCCATAGATGGCAGCCCACCAGGCTCCCCTGTCCCTGGGGTTCTCCAGGCAAGAACACTGGAGTGGGTTGCCATTTCCTTCTCCAATGCATGAAAGTGAAAAGTGAAAGTGAAGTCACTCAGTCGTGCCCGACTCTTAGCGACCCCATGGACTGCAGCCTACCAGGCTCCTCCATCCATGGGATTTTCCAGGCAAGAGTACTGGAGTGGGGTGCCATTGCCTTCTCTGAGACATTATTACTTAACTTCAATTTTTTCTCTTTTTCATTGTGTATGAATTTAGCACAAACATTTCTCCCTTAATTTTCTATAGAAAGCCCCCAACTCATCGCAGTTTGTATTAAAATGTATCTTTAGGGTTGCTTGTTGTTAAAGTTCATAATGCTTTTCTCTCATGTGCAAATACTTTTGGTGTTTCTCCTCTCAGCAAGAAAGAACTTGGTAAGGTGGAAGAAAAAGGCAGTATTTCTTTTGCTATTTACTTTTTCAATCTTTTTTTTTTTTTTGTCCTTGGGAAAGCAGTTTTATTTATTTTTTTTTATAGCATATAAAATTTATTTTGTTGAAGTTATAAATACTCAATCTTTTGTTCTAAGATTCCTTGTTCAGTCTTGCTTAACTTAAAATTTAAGATAGATGTTTAAGTCTTAATTCTAATTTTTGGTTGATTTTCCTTTGCAGCCTTTGCAGAAAGCAATCATTTTTAAAAAATAACCTACCTGAGAACTTTAATAGATTCAGTATCATTTCACATAACTGAATACTTAAACACTTTTATTTAAAGTGATTATTACCAAAGTAATACATGCTTGTGATACATTTTACAAAAATTCAAAGGTGTGTAAAAAAAAAGTTCTTTGGTCTTCTGCCTGAAGCCCTTGCCCCAGACTTTATTGTTCTTAATATTTGAGAGTGTATCCTAGAGTTCCTCTGGAAGAACAGAATATTTTAAAATTATATCACCTTTTAAATTATGTAAAATTTACATGAATATATTGTTATAAAAGTTGAAATGATATAGAAGTACTGATAAAGCTAGTGTAACAATTTGAGTTCTCTTCCATTCAACTCAGTTCATTTTGTTTCCTTCCCCAGGGGTAATCATCTAAATAGTCATTCCAGACCTTTTCCATGTATTATATACTGTGTATCTGTGTGCCTATACACATAGCACCAATCAAACTACTTGATATTTTAAATATTAATTTGCTGTTTTACTGTCCTTAAACTTGTTTTCAAATTATATGCTTTGGGTCTATTTCCATGATGGTATGTATAGCGCTTGCTCTCCTCCTTGTCCTCTCCATGCTCCAGTAGGTGCATGTAAAGTACAGTGTGGATTTACCAGCATTTAACTTGATGATTACCAAGGTCTCCGTCTTCAAGTTTTTATTATATACATGACTACAGAAAGAGGTGTTCCCCATCTCTTTGACAGCGTCTGTTTTTCCCTACTGGATCATTTATAACTATATATATATATATAAAAATAACTATATATACACACACATACACATGCTGTTATGTTTCTGATCTGCATGGAAGAACAGAACAATTAATCAACAGCAAAAAGCTTTGTTGACCTTACTATATCCCTTTCCCTCTCTTCCTTTTGCTCCTTTTCCAGCAGTATTCCTTAAAAGAGTTATCTTATTTCAAAATTCTCTTCTTCCATTCTCTTTTGAACTTATTCCAATCAAGTTTTTGCCACTTTCACTTCACTAAAATTCCTCTTTTCAAAATCATTTGTGTCTCTCACATTGCTGAATTCAGTTGTCTTCTGGCAGTCTTCATCTTGCCTTACTTATCAGCCACATTGTCACAGTTTATAACTCTGTCCTTTGAAACACTTTTTTTTTCTCCTGCCTGACAACACATCACAGTTGTGTGATTTTGTTCCTTCAATGTCTAACTGTTCCTTTTCTGTTTCTTTCTGCTGCTGCTAAGTCGCTTCAGTCGTGTCCGACTCTGTGCAACCCCATAGACGGCAGCCCACCAGGCTCCCCCGTCCCTGGGATTCTCCAGGCAAGAACACTGGAGTGGGTTGCCATTTCCTTCTCCAGTGCATGAAAGTGAAAAGTGAAAGTGAAGTTGCTCAGTTGTGTTTGACTCTTCGCGACCCCATGGACTGCAGCCCACCAGGCTCCTCCATCCATGGGATTTTCCAGGCAAGAGTACTGGAGTGGGGTGCCATTGCCTTCTCCGATTTTGTTTCTAACAAAAAGCAATTAAATTCATACCCAAGGTGATTTTATCCACTCACCTAGGCTTTCAAAATCACACTGCTCTATGCTGATGACTCTTAGTTTTGATTGGCTACCCTGGATTTCTTCCATGAACTCTAGGAAAGAGTATATCTAATTGCCTGCTTAGCATCTTTTAACTTGATGCCTAATAGGCATCTCAAACTTCATATATTCAAAACTAAACTATTGTCTGTTCTGCCTTCAAAGCGTGTCTGGAATCCTACTACTTCCCCCTATTCCTGCTATGACCACTAACTTGTATTTCCTGAATGATTGTAATAGTTGTCTACTTTGTTTCTTTGCTCCTGACCTTACACACTTTGAGTTCATTCTCAACATAGATGCCAGAATGTCCTTGCTGAAACTTGGTTAGTCACATCAAGTCAATCCTCTCTTAAACTCTATCTATTGGTTTCCTGTCTGATTGAAAGTAAAATCTGAGTTCTTACTACATACACCCTGTGAGATGCTAGATGATCTGGCTCTGCGTTAATCTCTGTGATCTCCTTTTTACTTTCTCTTCTTAGACTCTCCACTTTGACCATGTTTAACTTTGTTTTTTCACCTGAACATACCAGGTATTCTTCACCTTCAAGGTCTTTGTATGTGGTTCCATTGCCTGAAATCTCTTTCCCAGTTATCTGCATAGATGACCTGTTTACTGTCTTTATTCTTAACCTCTCATAGCTTAAATCTGTTTGATAACAGACATTAAATAGGAAGTATAATAATGATACATGTTCTAATAGTAGTAGGAAGAATGGGAACATACCTGGGGTAGGTTATTAGTTTAGGGATAGAAAAGGACTCTCCTTGATGAAGTGATATCAATGATGTTTATTCTGAGAAGATAAGACATCAATGAGATAGATTTCTTATAACTCTTCTATGTGAACTATGGCCAAAGCCATAAATTTCCTAGTGAGTCAGTGTTTTTAAATTTGGAGAGGTAGAGCTTCTGTACTCCTATTGGAATATATATTATAATCTGAACTTTGATCTGACTTTTGAAACCACATATACCTTCCCCCCAGGATTATGATTGTCCTTTCCAAGAATCATTATCTATAATAATGGGAGATGTGATGGAAATATGTTTTGTTTATGAATAGCATGGAGGCAAATATATTATTTAAGCTGAGGTATGAACGTAAGTCACCTCCAGCAACAATATATTAATAATGGTGAACATTTATTGAGCTTACTGTGTATCAGCCACTGGGAAAAGGGCTTTTGCCTCACTTTTTAAGCCCCACACCCACCCTGTGTGGTATATTAATATAGGTATCCTTTTTTAAAAAAAATAGATCTAGTAACTGAGTCTTGGAGTATTGTCTAAAGTCAAACAGCTACCAGTAGCAGAACTCAAATCTAGCTAAGTTCGAGTCCAGAACTCACAATATTAAACTGTATTATAAAGCCTATAAAATATTCAGTTATACATAGAATAATGTGGTTTTGTCCTTAATGGGTCTGTAATAGATTTTTTAAGCTTGCATTATTCATTCTACTCAAAATTCTTTCAGTGATTAATATCTTTTAATGTTGGAGAATTTGTCTTGATATCTAAGTTAAATGTTATTCAAAAAAATTCCATTGCATTCTTTTTAATGAAAGGGGAGCCTAGCCTATTACCATCCTCTGTAAAAAGAGCCCTTACCAGTATTCTTTAGTTAGTGTTTCTCCTGAGTGTACAAGTTTGATTTTCTCTATTTTGCTACAGCATTGCAGCTTTAAACTTTTTGACCTGCAGATTTTTTTTTATTAGACTTGGTCCCCCCACCCTTAAAATATTTCAGCTATGGAGTTAAGGATTTATAAATTTGGGAATGATCACATTATTTTATTTATCATCAATAAACATTATGCTACTTTTCAGACTTCCAGTGTTCATTTACATCAAACTTACATTCTAATCCTAGAACATTTTACTTAATACTTGTCTTTATTTCTTTTCCACATGTAGTTTTCTAGATTTTTTTCAATAAATTTGAGTAATCAAGTAGTCCATACAACAATGAAAGGAAATTGTTTACTTACAAATTAAGATTTGTAATATGTTTTCACATAAATTAATTGGACCTAGCTGTAAGTCTCAGGTGAGTTGAATTCAAAAAAACCCTGCATTAATAGTTTATCTCCAGTTTCTCCTAAGTTTACTTCTCTAAGAGTTATGTTTTCTTAAATTTCTGTTTCTAATGGAGCTTCGCTGTTTCTTCTGTTCTCTTAATTCTCCTTTCTGTCTTTTTTCCCTCTCATTTCCCTTCCTTTTTTCTCACTTATTAAGGTGATTTATATCATAGTATTTATTTTATTATCTGAGAAAAACACTTGCCTTCAGTGATAGGATAAATGGAATGAGGAAGGGAGACAAAAGTTAGAAGAGCAAAGAAAAAATTTTTGAGCCCAGGAAAGAGGTTTTTCACGAGGTCTCCATAACAAATCATTAGTCTCATACATAGATTTACCTAACATGTAATGTGGGGGCTTCTCTAGAAGAGAACACCCATCAAGAGGAATAAAAATAAGCTAGTATGTTTTCTTCCTTTGAGCATGCTGTAACCATTTATATAAGTTTTAATAGTTTTCCTGCCTTTGCATGTCATATATATATATATATGTGTGTGTGTGTGTGTATGGTTTAAATATAGATGAAAATTGTATCAGCATTTTCATCTTCTTGATAATCTAACACGTTTGGAGGTACTAAGTATGTATTTTATCAGTTTTTATTCTATTTAATGATAATTACATGACATGAGTAATGAGCTAATATCAGTCTAGGAAAATAAAGAGTTAGGTTATATACACTTTTAGATTAAACTGCATGTTAAATCAGTCTTCTCTTTTCATTTTGTGCTATAAACAGATATAGTTTTCACTTGTAAAATTTACTGTCTCAGTCAGAATAGCAAATAGTATACTTATGTGGAAACTATTCTTCTTGAAATTTGATCATTGGGTCCCAAAGCTTTTACATTTCCAAAATTTTTAAGGTAAATAATGTATCATCTTGTTCCTCAACACTAATAAAAATATGAGAGGATGAGTACTTCAGTCTAAGCCCCTGAAAATTAAAGGGCTTGGTGTGTGGGGTGCTATCTCTGGAGGTAACTTGCTTTATGTCCTCTAGTGAGCCTGTTAATGTTTTTTCACTTTAATTTCTTCAACAAAAAAGAATGTGAAGAACAGTAAGTGTAGTAAATTGTTATGTATTATAATGATTGATACTTCTAAAGTACATATGGGAATCTATGATTAAATATTTATAGGCCAGAATCTTCCCAAAGATTCTGATCTATTCCAGCTTTTTGGACTATTAGAGGAAAGTGCCTCTCTGGAAACTTCTGAAAATGATTGTGATTGCTAATAGAGAAAAAGGATGCCTATCAGGATTCCAAAACCTATGCAGATGAATGCATTTTTTGTGTTAGCTAATTTAATCACTTGAGAACAGTTTTTTTACTCACTCTGCTGTTATTAATGGGTTGAGAGTAAGATGGTGTCTAACAACGGGACCAAAACATCCTAAACCTCTGCCTTTTTGTAGGATCTCCTAGAGAAACAAACATTCTGTCATCCTGAGGCTTTGTCACCAAAAACACGTTAGAAATAAAAATAGACAGTCTCCTTGAAGGCTTTTCTGGCCACGTTTACTGGTGGACTGGAGACGAGAATTAAAAATGGCTCTTTACTCAAAGTCCAGAGTTGAGTCATCTTTTTGCTATTAAACAAGTGAAGTGCCATCAAGAAAAGGGCAAGTAGGAGATGTGTATTTTGAGCAAGAATTAGAGAATAATAGTTTGTCCCAATTCCTGGAGTAAGGCTGGTCTAAATAATCTGTTTCAGGTTCTTAAAAGGTTTTGTTTATTTATTTATTTTTTCACCTGCTGCTTGGAAGGATGGATATTTTCAGAGAATGTAGAGCATGCCTTTGTGTCTAGAGTAACCCACCCAGTCATTTGAGATCAAGCCAGGGCAGCTTCTGAATAGGAAGTACAACTGTGTAAATTTAATGGCTGAGAGAGCCAAATAGCAAACACAAGAGGAGCACTGTTAGTCTTCAATTTTGTGGAAGCAAAAAAGGAGAGAAGAGACAAGAGACATGAAGATAGAGCTTTTTCCCGTGAAGGAATAGGCCTAGGAGCCTTACATCTGTGAAGGAAGGTCCTAAGTCATAACACGCAAGAGAAGAGTACGCCACGTTTACAAATGGCAAGTAAATTGGTCCTCCTTCCTGATGACACTCTATCATTATACCTGCACCTTGGGCAATGGGATGGAAACTGTTGCCAGTCCTAACTGATGTTCCAGAGGTTCTTAAATTTTTGAAATCTGTAGATTCTTATTAGAATTTTACTGAGGTATAATTTGAAAATTGTATGTTTTAAAGTAATATTATGTCCTGTTATTTTCCTCCAAAAAGTTGTGCTGATTAGGTAAAAACTGGTTAGTATTGATAAAGCATAGAAATAAGAGGGAAAGGGGTTAAATAATCTTTAACTGAATAAGTGACTCTATATGCTATTGGGCACTCATCCTAGCTTCAGTTCTTTCTGGTCAACTTAGTTCTTGTCTTTAGATTTTGCTTTTTTCTTTTCTACCCTGAACTCAATCATGGAAGCAGCAACACAGCACAGGTAGGTCACTGTAGGGCCCAATCTGATCCCTCCATCATTCCACAAAGCTGTCAGGTTCCTACTCTTTCTTCCCTTCTAGAATATCCGATGGTATCAGCTGTGGAAAGGACATTGGACATATTCCCTGGTATAAAGGTAATTGGAAGAGAAAAAGCACAAATTTTTATTCTGCAATACTTTATAAATCATGAAGACAATGCTTTCTTTATAAAAATTATTTTAGACTGACTTTTAATGTGAAATGGGTTAAAGTATTTATATTAATATAGAGGTATAATCTTTACAGAAAATAAAAAGTATATTGAACTAATTGTATATCAGAGGAGTGATTTGGAGGGTCTTATTTTTATGACAAAGTATGTATCTGAAGAGAAGCATTTAAAAAAAGATTTCACAATCTTTTCTTTTAAACTTAAAAAAGTAAACTATTGCATACAAACAATATTCTGCAAACTTTTCTGTAGTTGTTTCTTCACATGAAGCAGGGTCAACTAGTCTAAGATTCTCCCTGTCTTCAACTGGATAAGCAAACCTAGAAACCTATTGTATTAACCTAATTGTATTAACATAATTAATACAATTGTATTAACTGTAATACAGATTGTTAATACAATATGTAACCTATTGTATTAACATAATTTTGAAATTCTGTCTTTGGGGATTTTCCTTTTGTTATAACCTCACTGACTCACTATTAGCCCTATTTTTTTTATTATAAAGCAGATATAATTCTTGGGTCACATTCCTAGGGTCATCAGCAAATATGTATATATATACACACACACAGATTTTGAAAAAATCAGAATCAGCTACTACAAATTGAATTATATATCATTAAATCACAATCATAAGTTAGGATTTTCATCACCAAGTAAGTTCGTTTGTATTGGAGGAATACCATTGTTTACCATGTATGACTTCTATGCCACCACATATATACCTTATACTGTCTCACAGTCTTGATAAACCCTCAATATAAATTTGTTTAATTCATGTTGCCTTGAATTAAAAATTTTTAAATTATCTGTCATCACTTTGGAACACTAATTCTATTTTTATCACTCTGATCAAGGTCTTCAGTGATTTCCTCTTTTCTACAGAAACAAATCCATCTTCCTTAATCTGGCATTCAAGAGTCTTTGCATTCCAGCTACAATCTCGTTGGCTGGCTTTGTCTCCTACTATTCCTTCTGCTGCTCCTCCTCTACTTTAGCAGTAGATGCTAGTTTTACTAAATGGGAATATATCAGTCAACTTTAATGAACTCTCAATAAAAGTTTATTTTTTTTCTTTCAAATGTATATTTTGAGTCCAGTTAGGCTAATATAGCTTACGTTTCCTGTTTCTTCCTACCACTGTACATAATTTTTTTTTTTTAGCATTTATTCTATCTTTAGAATGACTTTTTTGTTTTCATTCAGTTTCTGTAATATCATTATGGCTCAGTTCAATTCCATTCTTTTTCATGAAGATTAATATAGCTAGCTGAAAATGTTTATATGCCTATATTACAACTGGCTACATACTGTCTTTTTAACATCAATTGAAGTTTTATATTGGCATGTGGTTATATCATTTGGTTTCCCATTTGTTTATATATTGCTTTTCCTCTTGGACTATTAAGATAACTTGAGGGCAAGGAGTATGTCATATATAGACATATGTTGTTTGTATGTATATATAGATGTATTTATGGATCATTTATAAATTTGGATATATTTTTTAAAACAGCTTTACAATGAATTACATATTTGTTTTGAAACCACAAAATCAAGTGAAGCTATGCTCCGACAAAGTGTTGTTACTCTTCAGGATCAGCTATTTCAAAAAGAGCAAGAAAATGCTAAATTAAAAGAAAGGCTTCAGCAATCACAAGAAACACTCTATCCTTTACCTGGAGAATGTGATTCAGACCGCTCAGAACAGGTGAGAGGCATTTTCTAAAAATGTTTCTCTGTATAATATCATATTAAAGTATTTACTATAATTGACTGAAACACAAAAGTTAAATTTGCATGTATTAGAATATATGTGGCAGATTTGCATTGTGCTTTTATTGTACTCTGTAGAAATGAATATTTTATATGGTGTGGATTTGTGTAGAAATACAGGGGGTATCTGGTAGAGTTATTGGGTTGAAACATTTGGCTGATATATGATAATGAAAAGGAAATTAATAGGTCATGCCCATTGTGAGACTTTTTATTGAATGAGGTAATGGAATGAAAATCTGGAAGTCTCATAAAAGTACTTGCCTTAATTCCTGGTGTGTGGTGAGTGAGTGAGTACTGTGAAAGTCGCTCAGTCTTGTCCAACTCTTTGCAACCCCGTAGACTATACAGTCCATGGAATTCTCCAGGCCAGAATACTGGACTGGGTAGCCTTTCCCTTCTCCAGAGGATCTCTCCAACAAATTAATACCATTTAGTCTCAAGTCTGTCAGTGCCTTGATATATGATTTTGGGCAGATCAGTTGACTTTTCTACCTATTTCCTGTTCAATTAAGTGAGGTAGTACAAATGTACAGATAAATAAGCAGGTTTAGGATTCAAATAAACCTGGGATCAAATTGTAGCTCTGCCTATGAGCTTTGTGAACCTGAACTCATTTCTTAACCCTTTTAGCCAAAGTTTCTTTGCGGATAAAATATTGATATTAATGCTTTGTCATAGAGTTTTGTGAGGATTAATGAGATAATGCATGTCAAACGCAGAGCTTGTCATATAGAAAAGAGGTACCTCTTTCAGATAATTTTCAAGGTAACTTTCAGCTCTAAATACGTATTATTAAAAAATCTTACTCCTGTTACTTTATTTAATACACTCAGCATTTCTTTTAATTTTAGAATTTAAAGAAATGAAATTAACACAATTATATAATTGGAAACTTTAAAGTTTACTGGTGATCCTTTAATAATAGTTTTTCAACCCAGCATATTTTGTCTTGCTAACAAGCATTTTAAAAATTTGTATTGTATTATATTGTATTTTTTGGACATCAAGTGCACAAAACTGGATTAGTCATAAAATTTATATCATGACACAATATTATGTTACATGTATATTTATTTTGTCACTTTTTTAATTACCCTTGGTCCCACCAACTAATCCAAGGGTAGGAAATTACTGATAGCTTATATCTACTTGTATCCTTCACCCTTTACTGGTACTCTGATTCTCTCACCAGAGGTAACTACTGAACTATTTATCATTTTGATTATTTTTTATAAAGTTTTATTCCATAAAATTTTATGAGGAAGTAGAATATAGCTGTTTTGCCATTTATAAAAATGTATTAAATTATGCTGTTTCCTGGGTTTTGGCAATTTTCACTTATCACTGTATTAAGATTCATCTATGATGTTTAGTATAACTGTTCATTTATTTTTTACTGCTATAAAATACTCTGTGATTATATCATAACTACTTAGCCATTCATTTGCAGATGAGTATTAGGGTTATTTCCAGTTTTTTGCTCTTATGAATAATGCTACAATTGACATTTTTGTACGTGATTCTTAGCATACACATGCAGCATTTTTGTGAAATAAATATCTCAGGATAGAAATTCTAGGTTTAGGGTATGAATATGTTACTTTCACAAAATGCTGGTCACTTATTTTTCAAAGTGTTTTTCATTTTACTTATACCAATAATGTATTTGGTTGATTTTCATCCTCACCACTTGGAATTGTCAGACTTAGTTTGTTGACAGCTGCTGAATTAGTATAAAACAATATTATTTTTAGCATCATGTCTTTATCACTGATAAAGCATATTTTTGTGATTACTAGCCAAGTGAGTGCCCTCTTCTGCAAAGTGTCTGTTTCTGTCTTTTATCCATTCTTCTATTGGCTTTTTTTTTTTTTTTTTACTGATTTTTAAATATTCTTTAAATGTTTTTGATATTAATCTCTCGTAGGTTAAATATGTGGCAACTATCTTCTCTTAGTGTGTACCTTGTCTTTTCATTTTCTTTAACATGTCATACGTGACCAGAACTTCTTAATTTTAATTTAGGAAAAGTATTATTTTATCATTAGTACTCATTTAAGAAATCCTTTCCTACTGCAAATACAGAAATATTTGTATCTCTGTTTTCTTCAAAAAGTTTTAAAGCTTTGCTTATATCATTTATATTTACAAATCATTTGGAATTGCGTTTCATATATAGTTTAAGGTAAGGATACATTTTATTTATTTATTTTTCCCCAAGTAATAGTCAGTGGATCAACCCACTGGATGATCCCTCTTTTTCCTGTGTAGTGTTGAGCTACCTCTCGTATATCCTATATTTTATTCAATTTCATTGAATATTTTATTTTATTTTATTTAGACTTTCTTTCTAGACTGTTTTCTCTGTATTCTTAGACAGTGTTACATCATCTTAATTAGCATAGCTTCATAGTAAGTCTTTATATTTGATATATCTACTTTCTTACTATTCTTTAAAGTGTCTTGGCCATGTTGGCACTTAGCACTTAAATATATCTTTAAGAATAATTTATAGTTTCATGAAAACACTGTTGAGATTTTTTGTAAACAGTTTTACTGAAGGGTAACATACAAACAGTAAAGTACAAACCTTAAGTGTATAACTCAATGACATTTCACAAATGGAACACATCGATATAATACTATTCAGATAAAGAAATAGAATATTACCAATATTCAATAAACCTCCATAATTTTCGCAATAAGTAGCAACCCCTACAACATAACCACTGTTTTTACTGCTATCATCATTGATTAGTTTTGCTTATTTTTGAAACTTAATAGTATTTCACCTTTAAACACTGTATATGCTGTGGGTTTTTGTAAATATCCTGTATCACATTAGGAAGTTCCTGTCTTTCATAGTTTGATGGAAGCTTTTCATGAACAGGTATTGATTGTGTAGAGTGCATCTTTTTTTTTTAATTAATTTATTTTTTATTGAAGGATAATTGCTTTACATAATTTTGCTGTTCTCTGTCAAACCTCAACATGAATCAGCCATAGGTATACATATATCCCCTCCCTTTTGAAACTCCCTCTCATGTCCCTCCCCATCCCACCCCTCTAGGTTGATACAGAGCCCCCTTTTGAGTTTCCTGAGCCATACAGTAAATTCCCGTTGGCTGTGTATTTTACATATGGTAATGTAAGTTTCCATGTTACTCTTTCCATACATCTCACCCTCCCCTCCCCTCTCTCTGTGTCCATAAGTCTATTCTGTATGTCTGTTTCTCCATTGTTGCCCTATAAATAAATTCATCAGTACCATTTTTTTAGATTCCATATATATGTGTTAGAATACAGTATTTATCTTTCTCTCTCTGACTCACTTTACTCTGTATAATAGGTTCTAGGTTCATCCACCTCATTAGAACTGACTCAAATGCATTCCTTTTTATGGCTGAGTAATATTCCATTGTGTGTATCAACTTCTTTATCCATTCATCTGTTGATGGACATCTAGGTTGCTTCCATGTTCTCCTGCTGCTGCTGCTAAGTTGCTTCAGTAGTGTCCGACTCTGTACGACTCCATAGACGGCAGCCCACCAGGCTCCCTCGTCCCTGGGATTTTCCAGGCAAGAACACTGGAGTGGGTTGCCATTTCCTTCTCCAGTGCGTGAAAGTGAAAAGTGAAAGTGAAGTCACTCAGTCGTGTCCGACTCTTAGCGAACCCATGGACTGTAGCCCACTAGGCTCCTCCATCCATGGGATTTTCCAGGCAAGAGTACTGGAGTTGTAAATAGTGCTGCAGTGAACAATGGGATACATGTGTTACAGTGCATCTTTTACAGTGATGCAAAGGCTTTTCTTACGTATTCTGTTAGGTGGTTTATTACATTTATTGCTTTTCAATTATTAACTCAGTTTTGTACTTTTGAAATAAACCCAACTTCATTTTAATATTTTTTTATTTTCATATTGCTGGATTCAATTTGATAATATTTTTGTCAGGATTCTTGCATCTGTATTTATGAGGGATATTGGGCTTTTCCTTTCTTGAATGTTTCATGTTAGATTTTGATATTAAGTTGATGTTGGTGTCCTAACTTGAATTACAAAATGTTCTCTTTTTCACTTTACTAGAAGAGTTTGTATAAGACTATTTCTTTCTTATTAAATACTGAATGCTTTCCTTCTTAGATAAGGAACAAGTCAATTATATTCAACATTACACTGGAGATTCTAACTAGTACAATAAGGCAAGAAACAAATAAAATCATACTAATTAGAAATAAGGAAGTAAAACTCTTTTTATTCACAGAACCTGAGCATCCGTATAGAAAGCCTACTGAGTCTATGATGAAGCTCCTAGAAATAGTAAGTAAATTTAGCGGTGTTGCAAGATATAACATCAATTTACAAAACTCAATTATATATCTAATGAATATTAGAGACAAATAATTAGAAATTGAAATTTAAGAGGACCATTTATAATAACATCAAAGCCTGTGTAATAATTAAGAATGAATTTGACAAAATGTGCCCCAGACTTGTACAGTGAAAAGTACAAAACATACCAGAGTGAAATTATAAGACATATATAAGTGGACAGCTATCAGTTCTCCCCCAATTGATCTATTATGTAATCACAATAAAAATTCCAGGAGGCTGTATTTTCTAGATAAGTTCAAGCCAAGACTAGAATTTATAAGGAAATGCAAGGGAACTAAAAGAACAAAATCAAGTATAATAGAAAATAAAGTTGGACTTACACTACCCAATTTTGAGACATATTTATCAAGCTAAAAAATCAAGATGGTGGGTGTGGTGTTCACATGAAGACTGACAAATAATTGATAAAACAGAATAGAGTCCAGAAAAATACCCACTAGTATATGTCTCTTTACCTCATGAAATGTAGTGTAAGTCACTTTGTTCTTTTTAAAGAATTCTCTGTATAACCTTGCTCTTAGTATTAGCTTGTCAGTTTTACAAATAAATATTCAGTTAGAAATGTTTCTAGTTTCCCTTGCGATTTTCTTTTTGCCCCTTTAGTTATTAGGAGATATGTTTTTTACTTTTGAAATAAAGTGTTTTTCTCCTTGTATATCTTATTTTTATTCACTTCAAATATACTTCTATTATGGTCAGAGATAGTACTCTATAGTATTAGTGTATTTGGAAATTTATTGAGACTTGTTGTATGTCCCAGCATATAGTTTTGATGAACTTACTGTTGATATCTGAAAATAATATGTGATTTGCATATTGGCTTGAGTTTCCCTTAAATATCAGTATTAATTATGTCATTGTGGTTGGTAGTGTTCAGATCTTATGTATTTAGTGATTTTTATCCTTAGGTTTAAATCAGCTTTTCTGTCAGTTGCTGAGAGAAAATCTTACAGTATGATTGTTTTTCTCTTTAATTTTGTCAACATTTGCTTCATGTATTTTGAAGCTGTTTTACTAGGGGCATACGTATTTATAATTGTCATGTCTTTATAATTAATTGAGCCCTTTGCTGTTGTAAAATGTTACTTTTAACTATAATAATACTCTTGATTTGAAATCAAATTTTATGATGTTAATTTAATCAGTCTTTTTAATGGTTACATTTTCCTTGGTAGTATACCTTTTCCTATGGACAGAGGAGCTTGGTGGACTGCATGCAGTCCATGAGGTTGCAAAGAGTCAGACATCACTGAGCCACTTCACTTACACTTTATACCTTTTCCCATTCTGTAAATTTCCATCCATAGGTGTCTTAGTATTTAAAGTATACATAGTTAGATACGGTTTCTATTCATTCTAGCAGTTTTCCTTTTCATCACAATGTTAATGCATTTAAATTTAATATGATTATTTATATGGTTGTGTTTAGGTGTACCATCTTAGCATTTGTATTCCATTTGTCCTGTTTTTTGGTTCCTGTGTTCCTAGTTCCTTCCTATTTTTCTGGGTTATTTGACTGTTTATATATATATATTTTAAAGTAGTTTTAAAATGTCACTTTTCTGTATTCTGGACTCCAGTGTTTCTGACAGCGTAACTGGGACACTGACAGCGTAACTGGGAATTTGTTTCCTTGTTACCAACAGTTAAATGTTATGTGTCAGTTTTGTCTGGATTTTTTCCCCTCAATATTTAACATTTGATATTAAGCATTTTTACTCTGATGTTCCCAAGTATGATTTTCATTGTGGTCATCCTTCTTGCAGTTTGATGAGCTTCTTGATTTCTGTAAATAATACTTTTTTTTTTTCTTTTTTTACTGATTTGGGGAAATTTTTGACATTATTTTGTCAAACATTTTTCTGACCTCTCTCTTTTCCTTTTGAAGATTCCCATTTTACTTACCTAAGACTTTTCAACATTACCCTGAAGACTGATGAGTCTCTCTTCAGTTTTTAAAATCTTCCAATCTGTGTTCTTTGGTTATTTTATATTAATTTTTATTCAAGTTAACTGATATTTCTGTTATCTCCAATTTTTCTATAGGTCTTTTCTGTGAATTATTCTATAAATATTGTACATTTCAGTTCTAGAATTTTCATTTGATTCATTACTGTATTATGTATGTATCTCTGAAGTTTTCCTATTTAATCTTACAAGCACATTTTTTTTTCTTTTGGTCCCTATTATAATAGTTAAAGTAGATTCTTTAAAATCATTATACTTTTAATTATATCTTTTGGGTCTTCTTGGATTTAATTACATAGTGATTTTCCTTTGCTTTAAATACAGGTCATATATTAATGTTTTGTCTGTGTCTAACAATTTTGGATTATTTAATGTATATAGTAACAGATATTTTATAGAAATTCTGCTTTCTGACATGTTACAGTACTCATAAGTTCTGAAATTCTTCCCTCCAGCTGCCTCCCTTCCTCTCTTTCTCTCAGAATTTAAATAAGTTAACCACCAAGCCCTGATTTCCTTCAGATGGAAACAGTTAAATTGCTTTTAAGTTCTTTTAATCTTATCTGGTTGCTTAGAGTCTTTGCCGTGTGTCAATACTTCAGGTATCAGTCATAGTTTTGACTTTCACCCTTCTAGAATTTCCCTTCTTTCTAGCTACAGTGGTGGACTCAAACTTTGTCCTGAACTTCTTCAAGGCAGTAAAACTTAAAGTTACTATTGGAATTTTAGCCTCCCTACATCATGTCTACTATCAGCCTCTCTTGGATAAAAATTCACAAAAATGAGGAACTTACTCAGAATATTCTGTTTTTCCAGTATCAGTTCTTGTTCAGATTCTTCCTGTATTTGATCATTCTCTGTTACCTTCAGATAGTTGTTTTTATATTTTGCTCAGAGTTGAAATAGTTTTATGCAGGAGATTAAACCTGATAGAAATCTACTCAGCTATTACTGTAAATGGAACTTCCCAGTCATTCACTTTTTAGAGTGTATTTTAACTAACTTACTTAACTTACTTCAGGGTGTATTTAATTTTTCACACAATGCAAGGAACTTAATACATTCTGACTCTTTTGTCTCACCTGTTTTGCTGTTGTTATCTTATATTTTAATCCTACATATATTCTTATTCTGTAAGACATTATTATTAAAAAAATCAGTATTCACTGAGAATTTTTATCCCTTTGGAAGCTCTTCATTCATTTCTGCAATTCTGTGTTTCCCCCTAGGATCTTTTGCCTTAAGCATTTTTTAAAAGTTACTTTTTTTTTTTAAGTGATGATCTGCTGACAGTGAGTTCCCTTGTTTTATATTTATTAGAGAATGCCTCTTGCCTTCATTTCTGACTGGTATTTTCGGGTGGTTAGAATTGCAGAATTTTTTTTTTCTTTATTTTAAAGTTGATACTCCTTGTCTTCTGGCTTCCATATTTTGAGTTGAAAAGGCAGCTCTCTCTCCTTTGAAAGTAATGTATCCATTCTCTGAATGTTGTTGTTGTTTAGTGGCTAAGTTGTGTTTGACTCTTTTGTTACCCCATGGACTATCGTCCACCAGACTCCTCTCTGTCCATGGGATTTCCCAAGCAAGAATGCTGAAGTGGGTTGCTGTTTCCTACTCCAATTCTCTGATTAACTTTTCATGTTTTCTCTATTTTTGGTTTTCAGTGGTTTTAATATGTGTGCTGGTATTTCTGATTTTTTATGCTGTCAAGTTTATATAAAGTTTTTTCTTCCTGAAAAGGGTTTTTTGAATTCTTGGAAAATTCCTGCTAAATATCTCTTCAAATATGACTTCTACATATTCTTTGTTTCTAGTTCTTGTGAGATTTCAGTTTCATATTAGACCATTCCACCATGTGCTCTGTATCTTTGATGACTCTTTAGTATCTTCAAAGGTTTTTTTTTCCCTCTTTATATCGACCTTTAACTTTCTTCAGTTCGTTCATTCTCTCCTCTGTTATGGGTAGTCTGATGTTGTATCCATCTATTAAATTCTTGAATAGAATATATATTCAATTTTTGTTGGATGAAGTGTCCTAATTGTCTGTGAGATCTATTTGACTTGCAGTGTTTTTCAAGTCTTGCATTTTCTGCTTATCTTCTGTCTAGTTGTTCTACCCTTTATTATTTGCCTATTTCTTTCTTCAGTTCTGTTCATTTTTGCTTGACACATTTTGGGGCTCTGCTTTTAAGTGCATATACATTTATAACTGGAATATCTTTTATTTAGAATATATTGGAATATTTTGTATCTTCTTAGAATATATTCTTATATTTATCATTTTTAAATGTCATCTTTATCTATAGTGACAATTTTTGTCTAAAGTCTTATTTTGTCTGATATAATTTAATTTCCTCTCCACGTTGAGATGTAAATGACATATAACATTGTATTAATTCAAAGTGTACAACATACTGATTTCCTGTCAAAATGTTTGCCACAATAAGTTTAGTTAATGTCTGTGACCTCACTCAGTTACAATTTATTTCTTTTGCTGAAAACAGTTCACCTGATACTATAACAACATTGTTAATTGGCTATACCCCAATACAAAATGTTTTTGGTGTTAAAAAAAAAAGTCTCTCTTCAGCAAGTTACAGAAATAGGATGTTGTTAACTATAGTCACCATGCTGTATGTTGTATCCTTATTACATATTTATCTTAGAATTGGAAGTTTGTACTTTTTAATCACTTCACACTTTATCCCCAGCCCCTGCCACCAGTCTCTGGCAACTGCCTATCAGTTCTCTCTTTCTGTAAGTTTTTCTTAGGTTCCATTTCTTCATAATTCAGTCAGGGAGAGTTGTATATTTCTAGGAATTTATCTGTTCCTTCTGAGTTGTCCTTTTTTTCTTTGGTGTATAAATTGTTCAGAGTCATCTCTCATGATCCTTTGTATTTCTATGGTGTCAGTTGTAACATCTTGTCTTTCACTTCTAATTTTCTTATTTGATTTCTCTTTTTTCTTGTTAAGTCTAGCAAAGTTTTATGAATTGGTTTATGCTTTTTAAGAAACAGCTCTTTGTTTCATTGATCTTCTTAGTTGTCCTTTTAATCTCTATTTCATTTGTTTCTGTTTTGATCTTTCTTTCTTCATTCTACTAACTTTGGGTTTAGGTTGTTCTTTTCTTCTATTCTTTGAGATATAAAGTTAGAATGTTCTTTAGAGCTGTTTTTTTTTTTCTTAATATAGGTGTTTATCATTATGAACTTCCTTAAGACTGCTTTTGCTGCATCCCATACATTTTGTATACTGTATTTCCTTTTGTGTTTGTCTCAAGATATTTTAAATTTTTTATTTTGATTTATTTTTTAATCATTGGCTGCTCAGTATCATTTTGTTTATAATCTCCACATATTTTTGAATTTTCCAGTTTTTTGTTTATAATTTCTTATTTTATACTATTACAATTGAAAAGGATGCTTGATATGATTTCACTCTTATAAAATTCATTAAGACTTGTTTTACGGCCTAACATAGGATCTATCCTGGGGAATTACACATGCCCTTAAGAAGAATATGCATTCTTGAATATGTATTCTTATGCTTTTGGCTGGAACCTTCTGTACATATATGTAAGATTCCTCTGGTCTAATGTATCATTTAAGTTCAATGTTTCCCTTTGACTTTTTGTCTGGATCATGTGTTCATTGTTGAAAGTAGGATATTGAATCTCATACTATTGTTCTGTTGGTATCTATTTCTCCCTTCAAATCTATCATTATTTCCTTTCCGTATTTAGGTCCTCCTATGTTGGGTGTATAAATACTAATAAGTGTTATATCTTTGTGTTGGATTGACCCCTTTATTATTGTATGATGACCTTCCTTTTCTCTTTTTCCAGGCTTTGGCTTCAAGTCTGTTTTGTCTAATATAAAGTATAGCTCCTCCTATACATTTTTGTTTCCATTTGCATGGAATTATCTTTTTCCATCCCTTCACGTTCAGTCCACGTGTATCTTTAAATCTGAAGTGAATTTGAATGTCTGTTTCCCTCCCCAAGTTAGGGAAGTTTTCAGTCATTATGTCTTAAAATAATCTTTCTTCCCTTTTCTCCGTCTTTTCTCATTCTGGGATTCCTATAGTGTGAGTTTTGTTCCACTTAGTGGTGTCTCATAAGTTCCTTAAGCTATGTTCACTCTTTCTCATTCCTTTTTTTCCTTTTTCTCCTCTGATTTCCTGTCTCTGAGTTAGCTGATCATTTCGTTTACTTCATGTAGTTGTCCATTGACCCCCTCTACTCTATTTTTCAGTTCAGTTATATTCTTTAGCTCTGATTTGTTTGGTAAGTTCTTATATTTTTGCTTTGTTGAAAATTTTCCTTTGCTTTTGCATTGTTTTCTTTGTCGAACATCTTTACAGTCATTATTTTGACATCTTTATCAGGTAAATCACTTATCTCCATTTCACTAAAGTCTGTTTCTGGGGTTTTATATTGTCCTTTTGTTTGGAACATATACCTCATTTTTTTTTTTTTTCTTGTTCTTTTCATTTTCCTTGACTCTTTATGTTAGTTTCCATGCATTTGATGAAATAGCCACTTCTTCTAGACAGAGGTGAAATCATGTAGAAGGTGAAACTTATCCTTCCACTTGACCTTAGCTCTTGATTATCTCTCAAACTTTTATGATTGTCTAAACACATTTCTTCATTCTTAGTAGCTCCCAGTAGTTGGGAGTGTGCCAAGATCTGTCAGTGTCCCATAGGGGAGAATGTCAGTCAGCACCCAGATGCACACTGATTGAAAGTCAGACTCTCAACCAGCAGCTTTTACATTATGCAAAGATACCTCTTTCAGGAAAGGACTGATAGAATGAAATTTTATTCTGCTCACTTTGTATTGAGCCCTCAAAGGACAGCCAGTTGAGAACTGTTTCTTGTTCTTACCACACACAAACAGACACATATGCAAACACATGTGAAATACAAGGACATTTTTCAAGGTGATAGATATGTTTATTAACTTGATTATGGTGATGGTATTGGGGTGAATGCCTATACCCAAACTTACTGAGAGACATATATATATATACATATATATCTCAAACGTGTAGTTTTTTCGTAAATCAGTTATACTTCAATAAATCTCAAAATAAGAGATGAAAAAAAAAAAAAACATTTCTTGTTTGCTGCAGTCCTGTTGAACCCTTGGATACAAACCTCGCTGGCCACTAGTTAAGTGATAGAGAGGTGCATTCCATGGGCAGCGGCTGCAAAGCTCGGGCACCATATGGGTCCCTAAATCTTCTTTCAAGGAGAGATACTGGTGACCTGGAATAGGGCAGAGGGAGTGTGAAGATGGCACTAATTGGCCTAGGCTGGCTACTTGTACTCATGCAGCTGGAAAAGCCCAAGATGATTGTTATTGTGCTCAAGGTTCTGATGTGGGCAAAGTGTGATTTAGGCAAGTGGTGTCTTATACTTGTGTAGCTGCAGATACCTTGGATAGCTTCAGTGTGGCTCCTGGCTTCAGCATGAGTTTAGGGCAGTGGTGCAAATGGGGTGGCTGCTATCATCAGCTAACTCAGAAACCTGTGGGACAAAGACTAATGAGATCTGAAAGGATCCATGATGAATGGTGGCCATTGGCTTCATCAGTGGTGACCTCTGCTAAGGTTGTCTGCAGAGCAGATCTCTGTGAACCACCCATCACTTTGCTGCCTATGTGTTAAAAGTAGCCCCTGCGTTTCTTTCTTGTTACTAGCTGGCTCAATGTGTCTCAGCTTTGCTGGTCTGGGTGGGTTGAAACTGAAGTTGGACTTTGGTGTAATGACCCTAGAGGCTATTGAAGCTGGTTGTTCATGTGTCTCTTCTTTTCCTGGTGAGAGGAAATTTTTCCAGCTTGGAAGTTTGTTCTTGGTGCTGAATAATGCCAACATAGGATATGGAATGATGTGGACAAAATGAACTTATCTTTCTTTTCTTGTGCAGTAATTCTGTTTTTTTTTTGTTGTTGTTGTTGTTCCACTGTGTTGTTAAAACTTACTAAATGTACCGTAGTGACATCCCAGAGCTGTTTTTGCCCATGGAGACATGTTCAATAGCTGCTCTTCATGGGGAGACAGAGAAGCTAGGTTCTCTTATGTCACCTTTTTTTACCCCTTTTTAATACATGTGTTACTTCTTTTTAATACATGTGTTTTTGTGTAACAGGTTACTCCTATTATTAACAAGATTACTTTGCTGGAGTATTAATATCAAGGGACATGACAGTATTTCAGCCATGAAGTTTATATACATAAATGTTAGCTTATGATTTATATTATATATAGCTCAGCCATATTTCTCCTAAAGTTTAAACATGTTTTTCCTTTTCCTTTGGCATAGTTTTGAATGGATTCATTCTAAGCAATGGTTAGAGTATGGACCTTATCTTTGAAATTATGATTGTTAACAGAGAAGAATGACAAATAATAACTATTCATAAGAGTGGTTTTTCAAAGAGATTTATTTAGTCCTTTTTGCAATAAATATTAATATTTTACCTATAAATTTAAATAAGTTGCATTTTAGAATTATAATGTGATGTATTTTATATGTATATGGAGTATATATGTTCCTTTAGTCTCTCATATTGGTTGATATTTCTCAGAATCTGACCTAGACTTTCCTAAATCTGCTTTGATTTAATTAAAAAGTGCAGTTTGTTGTTTTCTTAAGTTTGATCATTAGATTCATTAGTGGGATAGTTAAGACCAATATTGTTAATTATACTTGTGCATATATATATATAACATATTTATATATTTTTCATAAATATTAGGTGTTAGAATGGCATATAGTATATGGATACAGCTGTCAAATAAATGTTTTCAGGATTGGTCAGGATAGTATTTGTATTCAACTTTGAGGAAATTCAGGTTGAGACATAGAAAGGAAAAGTTCAAAATAATTTTTCTCTCCCTTATATAATTGGAGTTTGAAAGAGAGGTGGATGGATATTAGTTAGATATTGTTCAACATGTTTCTCTGAATGAGTTTTTATGTAGTTAATGAAATGACCTTAAAATATATACATTTTACAGAACTATAGAATAGTGACTCTTCCATTATTTGAAAGACTGGTGTAGATGTTTAAAAATCAGAGTTTTTGAAATGAAAGCTGATTTTTCATGTATTAAGGACATTTTCTTTAAAATTTTATTGCAAATGCAATAATCATACTATTAGCCAGAACTCTCTATTAATTGATATATCTAAACTTACTTTACAAATATTTACTGATATCCTACCGTGTTTGGGCACTGATAGTTCTCCACCAAGAAAACTTTAGGGGACAAAATAAGATATTTGCACTCATGGAGCATACATTCAGGCCAGAGAGTCACCACCATCAAACAAATAAACGTATGTTACATGGTAATAATTATTCTGAAGAAAAACAATGCAATGTGAAACACATCGTGATTGAGAGTGGTGTTGCTTTTTTATATATGATAGCATATTCAAAAGCAGAGACATTACTTTGCCAACTAAGGTCCGTCTAGTCAAGGCTATGGTTTTTCCAGTGGTCATGTGAGAGTTGGTCTGTGAAGTTGGACTGTGAAGTTGGATGTGAGAGTTGGACTGTGAAGAGGGCTAAGCACTGAAGAATTGGTGCTTTTGAACTGTGGTGTTGGAGAAGACTCTTGAGAGTCCCTTGGACTGCAAGGAGATCCAGCCAGTCCATTCTGAAGGAGATCAGCCCTGGGATTTCTATGGAAGGAATGATGCTAAAGCTGAAACTCTAATACTTTGGCCACCTCATGCGAAGAGTTGATTCACTGGAAAGGACTCTGATGCTGGGAGGGATTGGGGGCAGGAGGAGAAGGGGACTACAGAGGATGAGATGGCTGGATGGCATCACTGACTCGATGGATGTGAGTCTGAGTGAACTCCAGGAGTTGGTGATGGACAGGGAGGCCTGGCATGCTGCAATTCATGGGGTCACAAAGAGTCGGACACGACTGAGTGACTGAACTGAACTGAACTGAACTGAAGAGAAAGCTTGGAAGAAAAGTTATGACCAACCTAGATAGCATATTGAAAAGCAGAGACATTACTTTGCCTGTCTGTCTAGTCAAGGCTAGAGACATTACTTTGTCTGTCTGTCTAGTCAAGGCTATGGTTTTTCTAGTAGTCATGTATGGATGTGAGAGTTGGACTATAAAGAAAGCTGAGTGTGAAGAATAGATGCTTTTGAACTGTGGTGTTGGAGAAGACTCTTGAGAGTCCCTTGGACTGCGAGGAGATCCAACCAGTCCATCCTAAAGGAGATCAGTCCTGGGTGTTCATTGGAAGGACTGATGTTGAAGCTGAAGCTCCAATACTTTGGCCACCTGATGCGAAGAGCTGACTCATTTGAAAAGACCCTGATGCTTGGAAGGATTGAAGATGAGAGAAGAAGGGCACGACAGAGGATGAGATGGTTGGATGGCATCATCGATTCAATGGACATGAGTTTGAGTAAACTCCGGGAGTTGGTGATGGACAGGGAGGCCTGGCATGCTACAGTCCATAGGGTTGCAAAGAGTCGGACACGACTGAGCGACTGAACTGAACTAAAGAGAAAGCTATGCTTGTCAGGTGACTCCTGAGAAGATAACTAGGAGTGAATTATTTAGATATATGAAGAAGAGCATTCCAAGTGGAGAGATCAATAGATGCCAAGCTCATGAAGCAGGAGTTTGCCTAGCAGGGAGGCCATCCCTTGTGGCTAGATCCAGGAGAGCTGCGGCAAAGTGGATGAACGAATTGACCTCAGGGGTAGATACAGGATCAGGTGTTCTGTGGTCTTGTTCAGCCTGCATAAGCAGGGTTTTAGTCTGAGTGAGGTGGTGTGTTTTAAATAGAAGAGCAACATGGAACCTATTGGAATGTTTTAGTCAGGTGGGTAATAAGTCTTAAGTTTATGTTTTAAAGGGATCACCCTGACTGCAATGCAGAAAAGAGACTATTGGAAAGCAAAACTTGGAGCAGGGAGACAAGTTTAAGAGGCAGTTGTAATAGTCCAGGTGAAACTCAGTGAGTACTTAGAATAGGTTGTGAGATGTAGTTTGATTTTGGAAATAATTCAGAGGTAGAACCTGTAAGAATTGAAGATGGCTTAGATATGCTGGAGTGCTGTGATTCATGGGGTTGCAAAGAGTCGGGCACGACTGAGCAACTGAACTGAACTGAACTAGATATGAACTATGAGAACTAGGAAAGAATTAAAAATGAATTCAAGATTTTCAGGTCTAATCATCTGAGCTAATAGTTTTGCCAATTTCTGAGGCAAAAAGGAACACTCTAGCATTTTTCCAAGCAGGAAGGAAGAGGACACTGAAGGTATATATAGAGAAGTGGGAGCCTTGAAGTAGAGAAATAGGAATGGAGAGAAATAGATGACTCAGAATGTCTCTCAATTAGTAACATATCCTTTCTCATGTCAGTACTATAACTCTTTTTCAGGATTTAGTCCATCTAGACTCATCTCTTTATCCATCCATCCATCCTCCCATCTATTCATTCATTTAGTATTCAATTATATAGTTAAAAATTATTAAACTCCTACTGGATTCTCAGTACTAGATTTAGTATGAAGGGATACAAAGATGAATAAGGCAGTCTGCGTTTATGAATCTCATTAATGAGTATGCAGACAGGAAAATAATTATTATGAAGTGTGTTATTATGGAAACATGAACAAAGCATAAGCTTTGTAGAAACAAGTTTTGTAAGGGAGCATGTGTATGGAGAGGAGGAGGAATGCCAGACTTTTCAGAGAAAGTGGAATATGTCAGTTTGAAATTTAAGAGGTTCTAGCTTCTTGTTGGAGAAGGCAATGGCAGCCCACTCCAGTGCTCTTGCCTGGAAAATCCCATGGACGGAGGAGCCTGGTAGGCTGCAGTCCATGGGGTCACTAAGAGTCGGACACGACTGAGCGACTTCACTTTCACTTTTCACTTTGATGCATTGGAGAAGGAAATGGCAACCCACTCCAGTGTTCTTGCCTGGAGAATCCCAGGGACGGGGGAGCCTGGTGGGCTGCCGTCTGTGAGGTCGCAGAGTCGGACATGACTGAAGTGACTTAGCAGCAGCAGCAGCTTCTTGTTAGGAGTGAATTAGCATAGTGTCTGCCAGAGGGGACAAAGTTTGTGGTGTATCTTGGATATTGAGAATAGTCTAGGTAAGTGGTAGAATCACTTGGAGTTGGAGGGGTTGGGGTGTTGTAAAATAGTTTCTGATATAATAGGTTTGGACTGGGGTCTTTTACATTCTAAGATAGTCCTGTTGTAGCTGGTCCAGGGATCACCCTTTGATCAAGAAAAGACTAAATGGGCAAGTGGATTATACAGTTGAGAAAAAGTAGTAGTATTTTAATTTTGCCGTTTTTGTATCCTTAATTTTTTTCAAATGCTTTTAGTAGTACTTTTCAGTTTATGATTTTAGGGGACTTCCCAGGTAATTCAGTGTAAAGACTCCACCTGCCAGTGCAGGAGATGCAGGAGATGTGGGTTCAGTTCCTGGATTGGGAAGACCTGCTGGAGGAGGAAATGGTAACCCACTCCAGTATTCTTGCCTGGAAAATCCCATGGACAGAGGTGCCTGGTGCACTACAGTCCTTGGGGTCATGAAGAGTTGACTGGCGACTAAGCGTGCACACATTTACACAGTAGTATGTAGCAACCTAAATTCTGAAATCTAGGTCCCTTATCTATGTTACTTTGAACAATTTATTTAACTTTTCTAAGTCTCAGTTTTATCATTTGAAGAATGACATTTTAATAGTACCTACCTCATAGCAGTTTTATGAAGACTATAGGAGGTGATGCATAATGGACATTTAGAGCACTTCAATGTTACCTCTTTTAAAAACACTTTTTATGTTAGCAAATTTGAGGGTATTTTTTCTGTATTGGTGGTGATTTATTCTCTTTTTCCTGATCTCACTTATAATCTGAATTATTGGTGAGCCAACTCTCAGTCTTTGCCAGAGAAAAGGACAAAGCTAATTGGTTCATATGGGATTGAACCTGTGACCTTTGATTTCTTAGCACACTGCTCTTAAAACTAGCTGAATATGGAATGACTGTCTATTCTCATCTCAGAGTGATTGTTTATCTTTTCCATGCAGAAGTACTGTTTCTTGCCTTAGAGGAATATATTGCAGTAGAGGACAAAGAAGAAACCTAAGCCTTAAAATTACTCTGTTTATCTGTGAATGAGATATACACCATGTGGCTAACAGCATAGGATTGTGAATTTTAACCAGAGGCTTGTTAATTGTTATTTCTTTTCACAGATACTCTGTTCCTTCTTTTCCTAGGTGATAGAGAATTGTCTTTTTGTATGTTGTTTTACCTTGTGTTCTCACTTTCTTTTCAAAAAAATTTATTACTAAATATTTGAAATCTACCAATGAATAAAGGTAATATCTGTGTACCCACCAGTAACTATCACCAGCAGCCTTGATGGTACCTATACGCTACTCTCTGATCCCATCTAGCTTCTTTTCTTGGACTTGTGTGATTAATCCCTGACTGTTGAAACTATGTTTTGTTAAATAATATAAATGTTTATAAATCATATATTATTTCTGCAGCTTTTATTTAAATTTTTAGGCATATCATAGTCTAAGTGTATCATGCTTTTCAACTAGATTTTTTCTTTGAATTTTATTTTTGTAACGTTAAGTCATTGTTCTTGAGTGTAGCAATAATTTTTTTTCTTTTTTGTGCAACACTCTGTTG
The DNA here is from genome assembly GCF_027580195.1 of Bos mutus. NCBI lineage: Eukaryota > Metazoa > Chordata > Mammalia > Artiodactyla > Bovidae > Bos > Bos mutus. Next base: position 85,245,504 of record NC_091624.1, read on the forward strand.
TATGAATAAACTACAATTTATTTATCCACACTTTTTGTCAATGAACGTTAAAAAATTTTTTTAACTATAGGAATGTTTACACACTGGTGCTATGAACTTTGTAGTATATGTCTCCTGACACATATATGCAAAACTTTCTCTAGGATGTACTGCTAAGGGTGAAGTCACCAATCATGAAATGTAAATATTCAACAAGAGAATGCCAAATTATTTGCCAGAATAGCTGTCTTAAGTTACAGATTTCTTGCTTAGATTCTTAAAAAAAGGGAACACATCTCATTTGATTTCATTTTGTATTTCTTTGATTTCTAATGAGCTAGAGCTTCCTATATTTACATTATGTGAAATACTTGTTTGTGTTCTTTGCCATTTTTTCTATTAGAATATTTATCTCTTTTTTGAAATTCTTTATTTTGGATACTAATCTTTTGTTAGTTATTATATGCTTCTGTATTACATAAAACCAAATCTCTGAGGCTTAACATTTTTTGTTTCTTATTTATATTAAGAGTTCAGTGCAAGTATTACTTGGATTTTCAGTTTCCAAGCAGTGATTTAGTCTCCTTTTGTCTTTTCGATCCACTAGCTTTTAAATTGTCTCCCAAAGTTGTCTGGAAATTAGCTCTACTCCAGCCAGCAAGAAGGGGGAAAGGTTCAAAGAATCACATTTAGGAAGTTTTTATGTATAAGACTTAGAAGTGGTACATATCATTTCTTTTGTCATGTAAGGCAATGGCACCCCACTCCAGTACTCTTGCTTGGAAAATCCCATGGACGGAGGAGCCTGTTAGGCTGCAATCCATGGGGTCGCTAAGAGTCGGACACGACTGAGCGACTTCACTTTCACTTTTCACTTTGATGCATTGGAGAAGGAAATGGCAACCCACTCCAGTGTTCTTGCCTGGAGAATCCCAGGGACGGGGGAGCCTGGTGGGCTGCCGTCTATGGGGTCGCACAGAGTTGGACACGACTGAAGTGACTTAGCATAGCATAGCATGGCATATGGCCACATGTTATCTAACTGCAAAAAAGATTTGGAAATATATGCCCTGAAATATTGGGAGATATGTGTCCATTTCCAAAAAGAGGAAATAAGCTTGGAGATCAACCAACAATCTCAGCTATCAGTTATAATTGTTGCAAATATCTTGTTTATAACTTTTCACTTCTGTGGTATCTTTTGAATAATGAAGTTATTCATTTTAATATCATTGAATTTCTCAATAGTTTCAACTTTGGTGCTTATTGTATCTTTTTAAATTAATCCTATATTATCTTCAACTCATGAAGATGGTTTTCTGTATTTTCATCTAAAAGTCTTATAGCTTTGACTTTTACATATGAGTCTTTATCTGGTATTGATTTTTTGCTTGTTGTGAAGAAGATAATGCAATATAATTTTTTAAAAATCTGGATATCTGTATCAGTAATATGCATTGTGCTGATAGTGACTCCATTTCTCAGTGATATATAGTGCAGTCTCTGACAATTATCATTGCGTGTGTATATGGGTTCATATTTAAGTGGATCAGCAGTTAGAACTGTACATGGAAAAACTGACTGGTTCAAAATTGAGAAAGGAGTATGACAAGGCTGTATATTGGTACTCTGCTTATTTAACTTATATGCAGAGTATATTATGCAAAATGCCAGGCTGGATGTGTCACAAGCTGGAATTAAGATTGCTGGGAGAAAGATCAACAACCTCAGATATACAGATGCTACCACTCTAATGGTAGAAAATGAAGAGGAACTAAAGAGCCTCTTGATGGGGGCAAAAGAGAAAAGTGAAAAAGCTGGCTTGAAACTCTACATTCAAAAAACTAAAATCATACCATCCAGTCCCATCACTTCCTGGGAAATAGAAGGGGAAGAGTAGAGGCACTGACAAAATTTATTTTCTTGGGCTCCAGAATCTCTGTGGAAGGTGATTGCAGCCATGAAGTTAAATCTTGCTTGCTCCTTGGAAGGAAAGCTATGACAAACCTAGACAGTGTATTAAAAAGCAGAGACATCACTTTGTTGGCAAGGGCCATATGGTCAGAGCTGTGGACTTTTCTAGTAGTTATGTATGGATGTGAGAGTTGGACTATAAAGAAAGTTGAGCACTGAAGAATTGATGCTGTCAAATTGTGGTGCTAGAAGACTCTTGAGACTCCCTTGAACAGCAAGGAGATCACACGAATCAGTCCTGAAGGAAATCAGTCCTGAATATTCTTTGGAAGGACTGATACTGAAGCTGAAGCTCCAATACTTTGGCAACCTGATGCAAAGAGCCAACTCATTGGAAGAGACTCTGACGCTGGGAAAGATTGAAGGCAAAAGGAGAAGGGGTGTGACAGAAGGTGAGATGTTTAGATAGTATAACCAACTCAATGGACTTGAATTGGAGCAAACTCCAGGAGACAGTGAAGGACAGGAGCCGGACGTGCTGCAGTCCTTGGGGTCATAGAGAGTTGTACACAGCTTAGCAACTGAACAACAAATTTGCATTGGGTGATTTTTTTTTAAAATCTCTTAAAGAACAACTTTGTATTTATTATTGTAGCTTTATATACTGTGCTGGGTCTTTATTGCTCTAGTTGTGAGCAGGGGCTACTCCTCCTTGTAATGTGATGCCTTCTCATTGTGATGGCATCTCATATTGTGGAGCACAGGCTCTAGGCATGTAGGCTTCAGTGGTTGTGGCATGTAGGCTCAGTAGCTTTGACTCATGGGCTCCAGAGTGCAGACTCCATAGTTGTGGAGCAGGGGCTCAGTTGATCTGCAACATGTGGGATCTTGCTGGACCAGAGATCACACTTGTGTCCCCTGCATTGGCAGGTGGATTCTTAACCACTGGACGACCTAGGAAGTCCCATTAAGGTCTTACATCTCTTTATTCAGTTCAGTTCAGTCGCTCAGTAGTGTCCGACTCGTTGCGACCCCATGAATTGCAGCATGCCAGGCCTCCCTGTCCATCACCAACTCCCGGAGTTCACTCAAACTCACGTGCATCGAGTCAGTGATGCCATCCAGCCATCTCATTCTCTGTCGTCCCCTTCTCCTCCTGCCCCCAATCCCTCCCAGCATCAGAGTCTTTTCCAATGGGTCAACTCTTCGAGTGAGGTGGCCAAAGTACTAGAGTTGCAACTTTAGCATCATTCCTTTCAAAGAACACCCAGGACTGATCTCCTTCAGAATGGACTGGTTGGATCTCCTTGCAGTCCAAGGGACTCTCAGGAGTCTTCTCCAACATCACAGTTCAAAAGCATCAATTCTTCGGCACTCAGCTTTCTTCACAGTCCAACTCTCACATCCATACATGACTACTGGAAAAACCATAGCCTTGACTAGGCGGACCTTTGTTGGCAAAGGAATGTCTCTGCTTTTGAATATGCTATCTAGGTTGGTCATAACTTCCAAGGAGTAAGCGTCTTTTAATTTCATGGCTGCAGTCACCATCTGCACTGATTTTGGAGCCCCCCAAAATAAAGTCTGACACTGTTTCCACTGTTTCCCCATCTATTTCCCATGAAGTGATGGGACCAGATGCCATGATCTTCGTTTTCTGAATGTTGAGCTTTAAGCCAACTTTTTCACTCTCCTCTCACTTTCATCAAGAGGCTTTTTAGTTCCTCTTCACTTTCTGCCATAAGTGTGGTGTCATCTGCATGTCTGAGGTTATTGATATTTCTCCCAGCAATCTTGATTTCAGCTTGTGCTTCTTGCAGCCCAGCGTTTCTCATGATGTACTCTGCATATAAGTTAAATAAGTAGGGTGACAATATACAGCCTTGACGTACTCCTTTTCCTATATTAGATATGTAATATTTAAGGTATTTTATTAAATTCTAAGTAGCTTACATTTTTGTTGCTGTTTTAGCTACTTGCATTTTTATTAGGTTTTATGTTTCTGTATATAGCAATGCAGTTGATTTTCTTTAACTTATTTCTAGCTACCCTGATAATCTCTTAATAATTCTAAAATTTTTCTAGATCCTCTGAGCTTTCTGTGGAGATAGTCTGTAATGATGGCAGTTTGTGTTTTCCTTGAAATTCCTAATTTGTTATATTGATATTTATTTATATATTTTATATATTTATTTATACATTTTATATATATTTTGTGTATTTATTTATTTATACATTTTACCATACAAAATTTCAATATAAGTAAAGTGGTTTAAGTGGGTGTCTTTATCGTGTTTCTAATTTTAAAGGGAATATTTTGCCATGGGCTATGAAGTTAGCTGTAAGTTTCTTATGGATACCCTTTTATCAGATTAAAGAATCTGATAAACTAATATTATAAATGGTGATAAATTGTATTGAATATGTTATCTTTTGATATCTGGGACATTTATAACCTTTTACATATTGCTTTATTTGTCTTATTAATACTTGTTTTTTAAATCTCTATTTATGGCTGAAATCGATCTATTATATGACTTTTTGTACTATCTTTATCTGGTTTTGGTAATAAGATAACCTTCATCAATGAGTTATTGGGTTAAAAAAAAAGAATTGGAAAATTGGGCTATTACCGTGACAAAATTATAGAGAATATAGTACAGAAATTCAGCCTGATGGAGAATATGAAAGAGGTGAGTGGACGTAGAAGAGAGAGTGAGAGTCTAATTGTAAAAGATGAGATAGAAAATAGAGGGGTCTCAATAAACTCTTCAGCTCTGTTTGGTTTGTTTTGTTTTTTTTCCCAAATCTACCTGGTCATTTTGACTTTAACTCTACAGCCTTCTTACTGCTTCACTTTCTTGGTTTTTAATTTTTTCTTTTTTGAAATAGTTCATCACTAGCATGAGAATGGACTTCCCTGGTGGCTCAGTCAGTAAAGAATCCACCTGCAGTATGCAAGATCTGGGTTTGATCCCTGGGTCAGGAAGATACCCTGGAGGAGGGCATGGCAACCCACACCAGTATTTTTGCCTGAGCAATCTCATGGACAGAGGAGCTTGGAGGGCTACAGACCATGGGGCCACAAAGAGTCAGACACGATTGAGCAATTGAGCACAACACAAACATTTGAAAACATTTTCATGTTTGCCTAATAGTTTAATGTAGGAATGAATGTGCCATTTTTTAACCTAAATATTTCCCTCCTCTGGGCCATTTAACTTATTTCAATATATTTTTTTCTATTTCCACTGATTTTATACTATGATGACCATTTTCATTCATCTATCTATATTCTTATCACTTGTTTCTGTAGGATAAATTCTTTGTTGTTGTTGCTTCATACTTTATTATTATTTTTACAATATTGTATGGGTTTTGCCTTACATTGACATGAATCTGCCATAGGTGTACATGTGTTCCCCATCCTGAACCCCCCTCC